>NC_073303.1:194956127-195256127 GCF_027595985.1 Sorex araneus
AAGGAAGGAGCAAGCAAGTCTGCCATAGAGACAGTGTTGAGGGAGAGAGAGAAAGAAAAGAAAGTGCCTGCCATAGAGACAGACTGGCGAGGAGGCAGGGAGGCAGGAGGGAAACTGGGGACATTGGTGGTGGGAATATACACTGGTAGAGGAACCAGTTGGAGCACTGTAAGACTGAAACCCAATCATGAATAGCCTTGTAACGGTGAATCCCACGAAGATTCCATTCGTTAATTAATTAATAAGCATATGTCTTTCATACATAAGACTCTGAACTCAAACCCCCAGCACAGAATACTGAGTACTGAGAGTACTGAGTACTGCCAGTGAAACCTGGAGGCCTCACCCTGCAGCCTCGGCAGCCATGCATCACCACCCCAAACACAGAACATGCTGAATTGCACCCGAGTACACGCAGCCCAGGGACCTCGGGGCCTAAGTCCAAGTTCCCAAGTACTTTGGGGTATGGCCGATCAGCACCCCAGAGCCTCTGAGGCTGGCCCCTTCAGTTCTCTCCTGCAGTTGTCGCAGAGAAGGAAGCAGACACGGTGGCTTGCCCAGGCACAGGGCCTCAGAAGAGGGGCTGCCTGGCTGTTCTACTTATAAGCCCCCACGTCTCCCTTCATGCCCACCATGCTCGCCCTTCTCCATGAGTTAGGACCTGACGTCTTAAACAAATGATTTGTGCAGCTGGGGGCCTAAGGATATAATATAGATGAGCAACTAGCCCACACACTTCATGCATAATCTTAAAGGTAAAAGATTATTTTGTTTTTCTTAGCAAAGTACTTTTCCAGGCCACATGATTCATGATTCTCATAAACCTGCTTTGGTTTACATGTTCCTAGCAGCACCTCTCCCGCTTTGCCGCACATTTGTGGCTCTGATGCACGTTTGCATCTTAAATGACCATTACCAAATTTGCTTCAGCAACGAGACGGTACAAATCTTGGGCTTGTTTTAAGATGGTGATTTCCCACAGTTGAGAAGGCCTCTAGGAGGGAGGAGAGGAAGGAGGGAAGGAGAGAAGGAGGGAAGGAAGGAAGGAAGGAGGGAAGGAGGGAAGGAAGGAAGGAAGGAAGGAAGGAAGGAAGGAAGGAAGGAAGGAAGGAAGGAAGGAAGGAAGGAAGGAAGGAAGGAAGGAAGGAAGGAAGGAAGGAAGGAGAGAGGGAGGGAGGGAGGGAGAGAGGGAGGGAGGAAGGAAAGAAGGAAGGAAGGAAGGAAGGAAGGAAGGAAGGAAGGAAGGAAGGAAGGAAGGAAGGAAGGAAGGAAGGGAGGGAGGGAGGGAGGGAGGGAGGGAGGGAGGGAGGGAGGGAGGGAGGGAGGGAGGGAGGGAGGAAGGGAGGGAGGAAGGAAGGGAGGAAGGGAGGGAGGAAGGAAGGAAGGAAGGAAGGAGAGAGGGAGGGAGGGAGGGAGGGAGGGAGGAAGGAAGGAAGGAAGGAAGGGAGGGAGGGAGGGAGGGAGGGAGGGAGGGAGGGAGGAAGGAAGGAAGGAAGGAAGGAAGGAAGGAAGGAAGGAAGGAAGGAAGGAAGGAAGGAAGGAAGGAAGGAAGGAAGGAAGGAAGGAAGGTAGGATGGAAGGAAGAAAGGAGGGAAGGAAGGTAGGAGGGAAGGAGGGGGAGGGAGGGAAGGAGGGAGAGGAGGAGGGAGAGGAGGAGGGAGGGAGGGAGGAAGGGAGGGAGGAAGGGAGAACGGAAGGAAGGAAGGAAGGAAGGAAGGAAGGAAGGAAGGAAGGAAGGAAGGAAGGAAGGGAGGGAGGGAGGGAGGAAGGAGGGAGGGAGGGAGGGAGGGAGGGAGGGAGGGAAGGAAGGAAGGAAGGAAGGAAGGAAGGAAGGAAGGAAGGAAGGAAGGAAGGAAGGAAGGAAGGAAGGAAGGAAGGAAGGAAGGAAGGGGGGAAGGAGGGGGAGGGAGGGAAGGAGGGAGAGAAGGAGTGAGAGAAGGAGGGAGGGAGGCTGGGGGCCAGAGTGATAGCACAGCGGGTAGGGCGTTTGCCTTGCACGCGGCCGACCCGGGTTTGATCCCCGGTATCCCATATGGTCCCCCAAGCACCGCCAGGAGTAATTCCTGAGTGCAAAGCCAGGAGTAACCCCTGAGCATCGCTGGGTGTGACCCAAAAGCAAAAAAAAAAAAAAGAAGGAGGGAGGGAGGGAGGGAAGGAGGGAGGGAGGGAGGGCAAACTCCTCCAATATGATCATCATCAGTATTTCCTCCTCACACACTTCAGAGTCCTGTGTGGAAAGTTGTCTGCTAAATAGCACTAAATAAGAAAAGGTGGGTAATTACTGTGTTATACTGATCAATGAGTATGTTTTTCAGAGGTAGAGCAGAAATGAAAGATAAGAGCAAATACATGTTTTTCTTCCCACTCTTCATCTCCTCCACTCAAATTCCTAGCATGAAGCTCTGAATCCCCTAGAGTAACTAATAATAGTTATTGTAACCTAATAGCTGGATCGTTGTTCGTTCTAATGATCTGACTCTGGGCAGGCTCTGGAGTCGGGGCAGGTCAGCCAAGGACCGAGCTGTGAAGAGAAACTTGGAATTTCCAGTGTTAACTCAATTCTCTTAACTCAGAGCCTGGCAAGCTATCCATGGTGTATTAAATATGCCAGAACCAGTAGCAACAAGTCTCACAATGGAGACGTTACTGGTACCTGCTTGAGCAAGTCGATGAGCAATGGGATAACAGTGCTACAGTGTTTCCTCAATTCTCTAGAGAGAGGCCTAAGACCTGGATGTGCTCAGAATTTCCTCCTAGAAAAGTGAACTCATTAATCACCAGGCAGGAAGCTGAGTTGCGTGTGAGCAAACAAAATCTGTAATTTTGACAGCTACAGACGCTGTCTGTTGTGTTGAACTGAGACAACTGTCAGTCATTAGCTTCATCAGGATCCTTGAAGTTTGTGAAACATGAAACAAGAGCGTAAATCTGTGTTTATCTAAAATCCCTACAATCCGAAGTGCAGGGCTTGATAAGGGTGGTTTGCTGAAATTCAGCAGAAACTTCCATCTTCAGTAACTGCTACATTTCTAGAGAGTCAAATCCCCAGGGTACAGGACTGCCATCGTTTCCATTTTGTTTAGGTTTTTTTTTTTTTTTGAGCCAAGTCCATAACTGCTAGGGCTGAAGTTGCTAAATAGCACTAAATAAGAAAAGGCACTGAATAACAGAAGCACATGCAAGAATAGTCAAAGATCTCAACTTTGACAGGCCAAAGCATCTCCATTAAGAAAACCCAAACATGCATAGGCAATCATGGGAAGCGGGTGTTACCGGCACGCCCTCGGCCCAGATAAGATTCGAAGCTGCCGAGCGAGAAACAGACCCTCTGCTCCTAAAGACTTTGATTCCAGAGGTCTTCTAGCCCATTTTGGCACCCAGAGCGGCTTCTTACAGCAATGCATTGGGACTGTGATCTAAGCTAAAATATCAGAAATCCAAAACCAAAACTGTATAAACTCGCGCAGCTGTTGTGGCCGCATGAGTTTATGAAGTCTTCATTCTCAGCAATGAAAAGAAATTATTAAATGATGCCTTTTCAGCAGGCCTGATTGTTGGGGGAAATTCCAAACAATAATAGTGAGTTCTGTATTAAAATATTGAATGTATTCAAAGTATAGAGAGAATAAAGTAAAGATTATCAGCTACTTAGGTGGGGGCTGGGTAGGAGGGGGGTACTTTGGGGTGTCTGGTGTTGGGACATGTGCACTGGTGAAGGGATGGGGGTTCAATCATTATATGACTGAGACTTAAACCTGAAAGCTTTGTATTTTTTTTTTCACGGTGATTCAATAAAATAAAAACTTAAAAAAAAAAACCCAAACATGGAATATCCAGATAAGAGCAATACTATAAAACTGGAAGACAAGCTCCTGGAACTAGGCTGGCTCTTCTGTGTCTTCACATCAGGCCCTTCTTATTCCACATCCACATCTGTTTGTCTGGGGGACTTCTTCCATTTAAAGAGATATTTGTATTGCTGCAAAACAGTGTTCCAAGAGGACCAAATCAAAAGTGCTTCACCTAGTTACTGAAAAATAATTGCAATACATTTTTTTCATGTGTGCAATCCAAACACATTGCCAAAGAGCATGATTGTTCAACAGTCCCCCAGCTTGTGAATAATTTCTTTAATAAAGATTAATATGTCAGAGGAAAAATAAATAATAAATGATGAGACATTTCTTGGCAGACTGGAGAAATAGTCCAGTGGGTAAGACACATGCTTTTCACACAGCCCAAAAAAATAAATAAGATACATCAGGACAAAAAATTCATAGACAATAATGCACAACACGACAGAATTCTAACTGCTGACAAAATTCATTAAGACTGTCCCCTTCAGGGTCTGGAGTGATAGGACAAGGGGAAGGTGCTGACCCGGGTTCAGTCCCTGCCGCCCCATACTGTTTCCCCTGGGCCCCATCAGGAGTGACCTCTGAGTGCAGAGTCAGGAGAAAGCCCTAGGTACTGCCGGGGGTGTACAAAAATAAAGAATATCCCTTCAAAATGCAAAAAACCCTTGAGCATGGAAGGAGTGATTCGAATTAAGAGCCAGGAGTTAAGTCCTGACCATAGCTAAGTGTGGCCTAAACCCCAACCCCAATCCTACGCCCACCCCTGCCCCACAAAATGGCATTTTTGTAGTGACTGAGAAAGACAGAGGGAATGCTACAGGGGTTGCTCATGCTATTTCATAGTTGGGTATAGATAGTATGTGGGTGTTTGCCCTTTCGAAATTTGATTGCGTTGCTACATGTTCACATTGTTTCAATAAATTTACACTTAAAAGTGTCAGTGAGCAGGAATCAACTACCAATTCATTTCTTACTGGGGTAATTTTGGTGGATCCAGTACCTTCTGACTCATTAACTTTCATTAGCTCTTATTTAATATCTTTGGCATGTGTCTTCCTGTCCTGTACTTATGTCTTCCTGTATCACTAGTGGTTTCAAATTAACATTTGACCACAATACGAAGTAAAATGCCTCAAGACCGAATATATTTCCAAACTATAAAAGCCACAAAGCACTGGGAGGGAAAAAAATGCATTTAAGATAATTGAGAAGTGTGGTTTTGGAGCAGATTGCATGTGTGTTAGGGCACACCCCACGTGCAGGTGCACTGCAGGTACAATCTGAAACCGGCTTCCATACGCAGAGAGCAGGAAGAGAAGGAAGAAAGAGAAGGCCACAGTTTTGTAGGTAACAATTTTAATGAACAATGGAATTATGGGGCATTGTCCTGGGCTATCTACTTTCATAGCATTAATCAATACTTAGTCTTTTAACTTCAATTCAAGGGGAATTGTTGACTATAAGGATGTATATTTGACTATATTCATTTTATATAGAGATATATTATCCCTATATATGGATAATTGACTATAGGGATAATTGACTGATAACTGATTAGAAATCCATCATAATTTCCAACCTGTCATGGAATCTTCAGAAGAGTGAAGATCCTAGACACATTATATAAATGCAGGTCCATTGCCTCCTTAGAGTCCATTAAAATCATAGTAGATGATGGTCACTTCCATTGGTCCGTAGAAATTGACTTGAAAGCTGAATTTGTTTCCATGAAGAACAAGTTCTGAGGGACCATCAAAAATGTATTAGGAGGCCATAACCATGGCACAGGATTCCGAGCCAGGCTGTTTCACTTGGGGCACCCCAGAGGGGGACAGGTGAAAGCCCTCCCTGCTCCAAGGGACCTAGCCCCAGCGGTCAAAAATCTCTAAAACCCAACCCTTACCACACTGAAGGCTGCTCCCCACATGCTCAGGCCAAGCCTCACACATGAGTGAATGTATTCCTGGACGGCATTCCTGGACACACATCGTAAGACACTTCCTACCCATTCTCCTTAAGTACTACCACATTTGATGGGGTTCAGATCATTTGTATCATTTAATTTGTCATCCCGTTGCTCATTGATTTGCTCAAGCAGTAGCGTCTCCATTTGTCCCTGTTGCGTGCTAGTGTAGCCCAGTGGTATCTGCTCACTCCAGGAACACAAAGAGTATCACAGCCTCTCCTTACTCATCCTTCCCAGAGCAGATTTCACACTGTTTCACTCAGTCATGCTATCTTCCAGAAATTTGTTGAAACATGTTTTGCACCGTCCCCATTTCTATTCAATTCTAGTCTCAGAAGTCGCCTGGTGTTGTTTCCAACAGACTATCTGATGAGACACTCACAAGCCTACCTGTGTTCAAGAGAGAAAGCATGGACCCACATCTCTTTAAGAAATTATCAGTGTGGGGGCTAATGCTTTATCAACAGAGTGCTTAGATACATAACTGTGGCATGTTCCACTGCCAGGGCTGAAAGGAATAGCTAGATGCTTCCAGAAGGAGAAAATTGCAAATGAATTTGTACTTTCTATGTATACAGGAAAGAGGATCCATAGTCATCCATGTGATGACTATGCCCAAATCCACAGGGAGCTAAAGATGATAAAGAATCATTTGGGTTTAAAAATTATTTCCAACCTAGCAGTTGATAATCAGTCCAACCATCTTTCAAGTAGGAGACATCGTAAGACATTTTCAGATGCATCGGATGGTTTACCTCTTGCTTATTTTTAGAGAGTGCCTGAGAATGTGCTTCAACAAAACAAAGGATTTAATAAGTACGGGAAACATGGGAGTGTGAAACCAGATTCAACCCGGAAAAAGGAGATGGGAAATTCTCTATAATCCTGTGTACTCTTTGCCTTTACAAAATACCTGCCCAGCCTTCATAAAGTGAAAAGTGACCATTTATTAAATGGCTAATAATAATTAGTGAATATAAAAAGGTGTGGATGGGGAGTTAGCAGAGTGTGGATTGTATAAGACAGAAACTTACTATTAAGGATTTAGCAATAGCTGCTACAGAAATAACCTAAAATAATGTAAGGTGGATATGTCTGAGGAGCATTACTGGAGAAGACGAGGGAATTGAAATTTGCTTTATTTAATAATTTCCCTGTACTATTTAGTTGCTTAATTTGCATGTTTTAATTATATTAAATTTTAATGATTTTAAATGCTGATTATCATATATAACTGTTAGATGAAGATCAGGAAAAGACATAAAAGAGACAAATAGTTACATTATTATAGATTACAACTCTCAAAACACAAATATGCTCATAAATTTAAGATTTTAATTTATTACAAATATGGACTCATAAATCAGTAATAAAAGGATAGCACTATTTAATTAGGGCTAGGATGACTCATTAACATCTGGAGGGAAAAAGTACTATATTGTAAACACATTAAATTATAAATGAATTTGTTATATAAAATATGTCAAACTCTCAGAAAATAGACAAGAAAATAATTTCTAAAATAATTTACATATAAATGAAATCAACTGAAAATCTGAGTAACATTGGTCTTAATTAATATTTTAACTCCTATACATCAAAAAGTCACAACAATTAAAGCCACAAAACACAATGTAGCAGAATTTTTTGCAATTTCTATGATAATGTCATATTTTTTAAGATCTTAAATATCAAAAGAAATAAAAACCAAAGATCCTAGTAGGGAACCATGAGTAACAGCAGAAAATAATACATTAAAAAAAATCTAAACACTGGCATTAGCTTTATTCTACTACACAAGGTACCTAAGAACTTAAAAGTATCCAAGATACTTTCCAGAAAAAGTGAAAATTTTTATATAAAAATTTATATTTTATATATAAAATCTCCATTTCTCTTTTTGTGAAGATTGCAGCAGTTTAGACACTGAAAACAGTATTTTCATTTTACAAATAAAAACTCCCTAACATATTTTATAATTTATAAGCTTCATATTAATAGTTCACTTGTTATACTATCTTAGAGCTCATTTATTTTGTGCCCATTTAACTCTGAGGGTTTTTCTTTTTATTGTTGTAATTTAGGTAACAGACTCACAATAGTGTTAACATTTATGATTTTGACCACATCTCACCCCCATCGAAGCTCCCAATACCTTACACCAATGTCCTTATATAACTTCTAGCCCAATTCTTCATTTCTCCCTATTCGCTTTCTTCTGCTTGGTAATCTGAATTTTGTAATCCAAGGTAAAGGACTTGTCATTATTCAATACTGTCTTGCCATAGTGCTATTGGTCTATATAAAAAAAGATATTGGGATCACTCAAGTATTAGTCTTTCTTCTATCACTTAATGTGATACCTCTCCAGTTCCATTCAAGTTACAGAAAATTGAAAGATTGCATCCGCCTTACAACTGCATAATATTCCATTCTCCATATTTGCACAGCTTTATTATGCACTCATTGGGTTGCTTATATAGCCTGCCTGTTATACTAAAAGGTGCAATGAACAGAGACATGCACATTTTTCAAATTAATATTTTTATTACTCTTTTGTGTTTGGTGGTAGATGACAAGAAGTAGAATTACTGGATCAAACCTCAACTTATACTTTAAGAGCACTGTAGCACTGTTGTCCTGTTGTTCATCTATTTGCTAGAGTGGGCACCAGTAATGTCTCCATTATGAGACTTGTTGTTACTGTTTTTGGCATATCGAATACGCCACGGGGAGCTTGCCAAGCTCTGCCATGCGGGCGGGATATTCTCGGTAGCTTGCCAAGCTCTCCGAGAGGGGGGCAGGAATCGAACCAGGGTTGGCCACGTGCAAGGCAAACGCCCTACCCACTGTGCTATCACTCCAGTCCTACACTTTAAGGACTCTCCATAATGTTTTCTATAAAGGTTATAACAGAAAGCTTTCCCACCAACACTGAACTAGGATTTCTCTCCTACCAGATCGCTGCCAATACTGCTTGTTACGAGTCTTTTTATATAAACCACTCTTAGTGGTGTGAGATGGTAGCCCATTATTGTCTGGGTTAGTGAGGATGAACACTTTTCATAACCCTGTTGTCTGTCCATTTGTCCTCCTAAGGAAAGTATCTTTGTCTCTTCCCATTTTTGATAAGTTTATTGGTGTTTTGTTGTTGTTGTCGTGAATTTTGTGAGTGCTTTATGTACTTTGTATATTAGCCTTTTACCTGATATCTGGTGTCAAAACACATCATTCAGTAGGCTTATCTTTTCATTTCAGCCAGGATTGCTTTTGCCATGTAACCCTTTTTAATTTCTATGTAGTCACATTCGTTATCTTTGCCAAAGAAGTCAAGTCATTGAAAAATAACTGAGTTTCAGATTCTAGAGAGTTCTGCTTATGTTTTCCTCAACGTGTTTTATGAATTCTAGTCTAACCTCAAGATCTTCAATACACTTCTCATTAACTTTGTATATGGTATGAGATATGGACCTAATTTCATGTTTTCATGTGTGAACAAATTTGTTTTGGTGTTGGGAAAAGTTTTTCTTGCTCCACTTCATGCACCCAGGTACTTCAGGATAGATTAATTATCCATAGATCTGATGGTTCATCTCTTGAATCTCAATTCTATTTCATTGGTCTAAGACTCTACAGTGTTGGTTACTATTGCTTAATGGTAATATATGCAAGTTAATATCTAATGTTAAAGTCAGGAAATAAATTACCTCCCATTTTCTTTTTTTATCTCAGAATTCCTTTGACTGTTTAGGGAGAAAAACTATTTCCGGGAGCTATTTTATTTCTGCAGAAAAAAATATTTCTTAACTTTTGGTTTTCCTCTTTAAAATATTCAGATTTTTTTTCCACACTCAGAAAAGCTGGGGGTGGATTAGGGCTCTCATTAAGTACCAGGAATTTCATTCAGAGCTTCACACGTATTAGGCATATTCTGTGTCACTTTGCATACCCACCCATTAGTTTTTAGTTTCAAAATAAAATGTAAGGGAGTAAAGAACTAAGTGGTAGAGTCCAGGGAAGAGTTGGCATTTCCGATGGGCGGGTCTTCACTGTCCTGAGAGGCAGTCTCTCATAAGTCACAATCATTTGCATACACCGACTTTGATTTTAATAAAGAAATAAAATGCTATCTGTCTTTTATGTGTAAAACTCATAACATGAAGTCAGACAGATTTTTTTCCCCCTTTTCTCTTCCAGAACTCACCGTATCAGACACCGAAAACAAGAAAGTCAGCAGATAGACTTAATCAGACCATTCTTCCCATGGAGAGAAGGGCCAGAGAGCACTCTGGTGTTACTTGGTACCGAGGTATCAGAGTTTGGGGCTGATGTACCATGCTGTTCCATACTGGCAGTGCTCAGGACCACCAGGGTTACACATGACAGTGCTCGGGGGACCATACAGTGATCCAGATTTAACTTAGGCTCTTTACACAAGGCCTGAGCTCTAGACTTTGAAACGATTTCCCCAGCCCCAGCAAAATCTATATTTTTTAGGCAAGCTACAAATATTTTTCCTAGTCTATATTGACCACTTTTTACGAAGCCTCAATCTTTCATTACTAAACTGCTTTGCTAGTTCCTTTTTCATGTCTCACTGAATTTCCTCCCATCCTTTAGAGTGCATTGCAATATTACATTTCATGATGCCTCTGTATTAACTTCTTCGGGTTGCTGTGAGAAATCACTATATCCAGATGACTTCAGACGCCAGGACAGTATTTTTTCCCAAACGGGGGCTAGTGGCATTGGTGGTTCGGTGGTAGAATTCTCGTCTGTCAAAATGGGGGGCAGATATCTGGAACAAGAGTGTTGGCAGGGACAAGTGGAGTTTGGGCAGGGCCAACCTCCCTCGGTCCTTGTAGGGAATTCAGAGAGTCTCTCTCACCTCTTTCAGTTTGCTGGTATTCTTGGTTTTCTGACAGTGTCATTCAGTCTCTGCCTTCATCATCAGTTTCAGTAGAGGATGGAATATTTCCTGTGCTTCATCAAAAGTTGATCTTTTCATCACTTATAGGAATAAACACTCACAGCAGTGACTTTATCTAATCTCTCCCCCTAGGTCTTGCCTCATGCTGGAGGAGTTTATGAATTCACTAACACTATCTGTCTTGAAAATACTCTCAAGAGATTTTCCACTCAGGAACGAATATTTAATTTGTAACTGTGCAACCCTCTAACTGTATGTATTGGATTGCTTTAATTGCTCCAATAAAGTACCAACAGTTTTCCAATGCCAACAATTCCTTTGAAACTTTGAAGATTTTCCCCCAATGACCATAGTGAGAAGTCACCCAGAAGTGAATTGGTGAATAATAGCTTCTGAAAATTCTTGGTAAATAATAACATTGTGATTTGATTAATGATGCCTCACACATACAATGATGCATCATACTATAATCACCCAATTCCTATTTGTATGTTGACAGCAACTTTAGACAGCTTTGCTGAAGTACTTCTCTTCTAGATACACTTTTTTAGAAGTTTTGATCGTCAGAAGTGTTGTCTCTTTCTGCATCTGGCTTTTGGTCTTCCTTTTGCTGAAGTCGCTCATTGATTTGTGTAGTTCAACCATCCTTAAATCTCTGAAATAAATCCCACTTGATAATGGTCTGATTCATTTAATGTATGTTAAATTCATTCTGTTAAGAATTTTTATATCAGGCTGGAGAAATAGTACAGGGAGTACACTGTTTACGTTAGGTGCCTGCCTTGCATGCAGCCAAGCTAGTATTCCATCCAAAACACTCCCTATGATCCTCCAAGTGCCATCAAAGTGATCCTTGAACACACAGCCAGAAGTAACTCCTGAGCACCACCAGGTATGACCCAATTTTTAAAAATGTTATACATTCTTTCATAATCTCTTCTTTTTTTTTTGTTCATGGGGTGATGGCTTCCTTACAAAATATGTTTAGAAATTTTTCCTCCTCTTCATTTTTTAGAGCTTGAAAATGGTAGGTATTGATTCTTCTTTGAAAATTTGGTAGAATATTCTAGTGAATCTACTGGTTTGTGTTTCTGTTTGGGACCACATCCAATTATTCTTGAGGTTACTCTGAGCTTTGTGCTTGTGGTCACTCCCTGCAAAACTTGGCCGGAGATGGGGGAAAGCATGTGGTGCCAGGGAATGAACCCGGAATTCCCACATGCTAAATATAGTGCCAAACTCGTTGAGCTATCTCCCAAGCTCTTGGAAATTAGATTTGGGGAAAGCCTTTGATTACTGTTTAAGTGTTCTTACTTGTGATAAGTTTTTTTTTTATAAATTTGGTTTATTGAATATGAGGGATCATATGGGTGCCAGGGGGGTCACATTCAAGGCAAGCACCTCTACCCATTGCACTATCACTTCAGTCCCCTGACATGTCCTTTCAAATCTTCTTTCCTTCATGATTAATGCTTCAGATGTTTTGAAGAATTCATTCCTTTCCTCTATATTGTCCAATTTGTTCCCATATATTCATAATATTATCTTACAGTCCTTTGTGTTTCTTTTTTTTCCTTTTTGTTTCTGATTTACTTATAGTTTCTTTTTCTTCTTTGTGAGTCCAACTAAAGAAGTCGATTTGGGGGAGGAAAGTGGAGTCATTTCTTTTTTGATGACCCACAGACATGGAGCACCTTATGACAGAGTTGTAACATGCTGAGTCAGCATGCCCTTTGTGAATATTTCCAGGTAACTTTAACTTCACACAAATGGTCAACATTTAGGTGCATTATATGAAATAATCGTGAGGTGCAACAACCATGTCGTCTGAACTAGAGTCATTGCTAGCAGGCCTATTTTGTTCAGATAACCATTTTTTGGTTTTATTGATCTTTATCACTTGTTTCCTTAACTCTGCTTCATTTATTCCTATTCTCACTTCTATCAGTTCCTTCCTTCTATAGATTTATGACTTTATTTTCTTCTTTTAGATGCAAGGTTATATTTTTATTATTTTTTTACACCTTGATGATTTTAATGATTAATAACTAATAAAGTTTGATTATGAGATTCCAATGGTGCAAAAGCATATTAATTAAGATGAAAGGTTTTAATTAAGGAAACCATTAGTCAGCTATTACAACAGTTAGAAATAAGATAATAAGGGCCCAGGTCAAGGTGCTCTCGATGAAGAGATACAAAGGCACATGAGGAAAATAGTAAGAGTCGATGTTATTTTATTATTTTTATAAATTGCTCCAGCAATGCTGGTGTGTTACACCCACGAAGCCACATCTGGTGAATCTCTGCATTGAGGGAGTGTCAATGTATTCTAAACAGTGTACTTCCATGTAACCCAACAATTCCACTCACTGGTAGCTATCCCAAGAATACAAAAATATTCAGAAATATATTTGCAAATTTATACTCATTGAAACATAATTTACATTAGTCAGACTCGGAAACCTGCTCAATTTTTTTTATCATTTTGATGTTTTCATTTGTTTGGGGATCATACTTTGCAGTGCTCACTCAGGGCTTGCTTCTGGCTCTATGCTCAGGGACTATATGTGGTGCCAGGGATTAAACTGGGTCAGCAGCATGCAATGCAACTGCCTTACCTGCTTACTATCAATCTAGTCCCCTAGCAACTTTTTTTTTTGCTTTTTTGGGTCACACCCAGCAATGTTCAGGGGTTACTACTGGCTCTGCACTCAGGAAGTACTCCTGGCGGTGCTCGGGGGACCATATGGGATGCCAGGGATTGAACCTAGGTCCGCCACATGCAAGGCAAACATCCTACCCACTGTGCTATCACTCCACGCCGCCCGGCCCCCAGCAACTCTTAATTTCAATTTTGTATTAGGTAGAATTTAGTATGGGTAAATCCAACACAACAGTTCTAGGATTGCTATTATTAGCTACATATGCAAGTTGGATAAATATATTAAATCTATTGAATAAATATGAGCTCAGATAAAAATACCAAATACATTGAAAAGGGCCACATGAAATTGTTAGATAGGCTATTATTGAGTGAATCCTTTTTCATTTCTTTCATATCCAATAATTTCTTAAAATACAAAGATTGGCTATAATTTGACAGCCAAAGAAAGCAAATTTTATTAATAATTATACAGATCAAATTTCATATTTTTACCCTGAAGTATGACTTTAGAGAAGATAGTTAACCAGATTTCAGTCCTTCAAGATATAGTTGGGGAATATTTGAAGATACATTCTAAGTTATTTTCTACTCTTAGTAGTCACAAAATGTATTTTCATATTTAAAGATCAGATGAAAGCTACAGTAAAGAAATCAGGTTAAGTTTCTCTCATCCAGAATTTTTTATATTTAATTTATCTGGAATATTTTGAGGAGGGGAGGGGAGAGGAGAGAAAATAAAAAAATATTTCATTTAAGAAATTTAGGATTATGCTCCAACAGTTCTAACATGCTGTATAAACACTCTCCATGGAATAATTGTTTTGAGGAATTCCTCAAAACATTATTTCCTCATTATTTTATGAGGAAATGGTCATTGTTAGGTACATGAATCAAATAAAGAATGAGATATATTAATAATATCAACTGATCTGGAGTCATTACGTTAACCAAGAAATATAAAATTATGCCCAGAAATGCAAAAGCAAACAAAGATGAAAAACGAAAATGCTGACTTTCAAAAAGATTCAGGAAAATAGTCTCATCTTTCAACATTATGCAAATGTTTCAATAATATGCAAACTAGGATCTGCGTGAATATAATCTGAATTCTTGGCACTCTAACACAGAACAGTGCAGAAACAATATTGCAGAAATACACATTTCAGAGTATAAACAAAAATGATGGCAAAGGTTCAGAATGGACTGTAAACTCTTCAGTGGCTTCCAGTTCTAGGGCAAAGTTCTAGGTCCCTAGAAGCAATGGTAGCCATGGTCTCTGAAATGAAATTTCCACATTCAAGGCCATAAATCTCAAAAGAGTTTTCAGACCTGGAGTTAGAATGCAGGAAAAAAAATCCCAATGATGCATGAGAATGAAAGTTGCTGCATCCTCCTAGCTTCCTAGAGCAGAACTCCGAGGCTCAAGATCCTTAAGACACAAGGAGCCGAGTCTCAGATAGAGTTTCGACTCTGAGTGACAAAATAGAAAAGTAAGGTAAGAAGAGAGGAACAATTTCCTGCTGCTTACTGTCACCCTTTGCCCAGGGACTTCTATACTCTTTCTCTCATTTACAAGTATGGCCTCACCTGAGGAACTTCCCTTTTCAACCTGCATACTAATGGATTGGAAATTTCTTTTGCCCGCTTTTACTACTTCCTGACTCATTAAGAAATGTTTCTTATATTGCAAAAGAATTAAAAGCACTTCCAAACTATCATGTGAAATATATACAGTGTTTTTAAAACCAGTAAGTGTTAAGCTGGTAAACTCATGTCCACTTTATATTTATTAAGGAACTACCCTTTTTTTATTATTGAAACATGCAGAATTTGGTCATGATATAAATTTCAATAAATAGAATCAAACCAAAGCCTTTCTTTACCCACAGGAAAATCTGTTCTAATAGTATAGACTACATGCCAGAATAAAGACTTGTCATTAGACCATGCCTACCTAGAGGTTTGGCAGATGCCTCAAATGCAGTATTTTCTAAGTCATACCGTGACCTGTACTCCATTCCATTTTATCTACTATATTTCCTCTTGCAGATAAGGATATTGTTATTTATCCAATAGTCCTGAGTGGAAACTTCAAAGTCACCTTAAGCAGCAATTTTTTTAGAGCTCAGGTCCGGTTTCCAGTATTACTGATTCTTCTGGTTCTCCTGGATAAAGAACCCCTCCATAGCACTTGATTATTACACCAAAGGCTCAACTCACTACACATCACCTTCAAGATCCTCAACAAAAAGATTCTCCATGCATACTTGGTCCTCTTTGCAAACACTCACATATGACAAGCTTTATATGTGAGCACCCTGGAACACATTACTTTCTAAATTTGTTAGAAGTTTTCATGCCTTTTCACTTTGGACTCATGGAATCCGTGGGAACGTACCTCCTCTTATTCCCTACCCCTACCTAGCCACCTCCACAATGTCTCTCTGAATTGAGAATTGCAAACTCATCTACTTTTAAAGACTCAGTTCAAGTCTTTCTCCTTTGAAAAACCTCCCATACTTTCTACCCTTCAACAAAATTCAACTTATTAATTCTATCATGCCATACCACTTTATATGTGCTTGCCTATTAAAGTACTTCTTTCATATTAGCTGCCTGTTAACATACCTGGTTTTACTTCATTAAAACTTCAGAAGAGAGAAGGGGAGAAAAAAGGAGGTGGGGACTGGGGGAGAGAGATGGGAGTAGGGAGGGAGAACCTGTTCAATTACTATCAAATGTTCAATAAATATTAGCAGGAAAAAAGGACTGACTGAGCAAAAGACTTGAATTGTGAAGTCACTGTTTTTTCCCCCGATTTAAGTGCATAAATGACATCTCAGTGTTGTTACAAACCCTCTTATCATTATGTGTGCTGTGGCAATCTTGGGCATTTTTTTCTCAGATCAATATGCAAAGTTAGGGGATAAGGGAACAAAATAAAGCTATCAAATAAGAAGGAAAGGAGTAGGAGGAGAATGTAATCATGATTCTAAACCATCAATTTTCCTCTCATGACCTTGAAGAAACCAGTTACCAGCTTTGAAAAATTCACTCACTTGATAGGTCCTGCACAGAAATCAGTTATCTTGGTAGAAAAAAAAAGATTCAGAAAACTTTAAAACATCAAAGATTTTTGGTTATTTTGCAATGGCATTTATTTTGTATTTGAATATCACAGCTCGGTCTGAAAGGCCCAAATTCCCCATCAAAATATTACATAGCTCAGTCAGCACTATTTGCTCAAAAATGTAGTTTGCCTTTTCAATTCCACTGCACCAGAAATATGGGCAGCCTCCCAGAATTTCATCAAGAGCCACTCAGATAAAACATAGCCCCAACATGTTAATTTAGCAGTACATATGGAACTCTGGAAGTTGGCAAATTAACTTTGAATGAAAGAAGAATTTGATCAGCCAGTCTATATGACCCTTTAGATTATAGAATGTAGAAGATGGAACAATTTAATGATCCATCAAATTTTATGGATACTTCTATTTTTCTTAAGATTCATGTAATTGTCTTTGTCGTTTCTTCTAATTTAATGTTAGGAAAAAAGTTCTCCATCTTGTGAGGTAGTTCGTTTCTCTGAGTCATCTAGCACTGCCGTTCCTCAATATTTTTCAGAATGCCTTTCACAGGATGGTGGTCTCACTAGATGCTCTGAAATAAAAGGGTTTTAGGGTTTAAAAATATGTTAGGAGGCTGGAGTGATAGTACAGTGGGTAGGGCGTTTGCCTTGCATGCAGCTGACCCCGTTTCAATCCCAGGCATCCCATATGATCCCTCAAGCACTATCAGGAGTAGTCCCTGAGCATCACTGGGTGTGACCCAAAAAGCAATATGTGTATATATATATATATATATATATATATATAGGCGTTCAATTTGCCTTTCACGGGCCCGACCTGAGTTCGATTCCTCCGCCCCATTCAAAGAGCCCGGCAAGCTACGGAGAGTATTGAGCCTGAGTGGCAGAGCCTGGCAAGCTACCCGTGCGTATTGGATATGCCAAAAACAGTAACAATAAGTCTCTCAATGAGAGACGTTACTGGTGCCCACTCGAACAAATCGATGAGCAATGGATGACTATATATATATATATACATATATATATATATAGGTAGGTAGGTAGATGAATAAGTGGAAGAAAAGATGGAAGGGAAGCTAGGTAGAGAAAAAGAAAAAAACATTTGAATAGTATGCCTATTCAAACAGAAATTCATAGTAGACCTTAATAATATTAAAAATACTAAAAATCTATAGTTTGCTACAGATGCTGAGTGGGGTTAGGAGAAAACCTTGGGACATTGGTGGAAAAATACTGGTAAGGGATTTGTTGGAGTTGGAACATTGAGTGCCTGAAATTATTATCACAATGACTAAATAAAAGTTGAATAAAAACCCAATATAAAAAAATCAAGGAATAGGGAAACAAATCATCCTAAATAAATTAGATCTAAACTTCCCGAATATTTGCTCTATAAAACTCTTCTTTTCTGTTTCAAAATTAACACAGCATTCAACAAACCTACTACAGAATTTTACAAATAAAATGCAAGATTCTGGTTACATTTGAATTTGAGATCAATATCAAAATTTTACTATGTCCCGGGGCTGGAGTGATAGCACAGCGGTTAGGGTGTTTGCTTTGCACTTGGCCAACCCAGTTCGATTCTTCTGTCCCTGGGTTCGATTCCCAGCATCCCATATGGTCCCCTGAGCACAGCCAGGGGTGGTTCCTGAGTGCAGAGCCAGGAGTAACCCCTGTGCATCGCCAGGTGTGACCCAAAAAGCAAAAAAAAAAAAAAAAATTTACTATGTCCCAAATACTTCTCGCAGATAGGACATAGGCATGCTAAAAAGAAAATTTTAATGACTCTTATACTTATTCACATATTTTTGTTTCACTTAGGCAACGTGATTTACAAAGCTTTTAATAAGAGAGTTTCGGGCATTCAATATTGCATCTCTAAGCATTCTTCCAGTGATGCAAAGTTCTCTCTCTCTCCTCACCCAGCCTCCTTTGCAAACTATTTTTTTAAAGTTAACTATTAAAACCAAATAATGAGAATTGGGGGTGAAGAGAGGAATGAGAAGGTAGACTGGCTTGCAACCATTAATAGAACTAGGGACTCCGGGCCAGGCTGTTTTCACTCAGGGCACCCCAGACGGGGGTGGGTGAGAACCCTCCCTGCCCGCCTAGGGACCCAGGCCCGGCAGCCGACCTCCACTTGAGATAAATAGGATGGGAAATAACAGCAAATAAAAGAAAGTCTCCATTCAGGAAAGAAACAGAACAGCAGGAAGAGGAATGAAAGTACTCTCCTCATAGTCACCTACTCCATTTAGTGGGCAGAATCAGAAATAGTTCTTATGCCTTGACAGTGACAAGGTAACTCACTGAGCACAGGAGTTTCACCCACACACACATGGCCATGCAGGATCTAAGGAAAGCTTGGATGAGAGGGAACAGCTGAGGTCTAGATCCAGTGGTAGGTTACAGAGCAGTAAGCCCCAGCAATGAAACATGGGTGACTAGGTCCTTTCAGCTAGAGAGATTCCAGATCAGGAACACCGAAGACGAGAACAACCTGGAAGCAAGACAAGATTATCATAGGCTGGAAGCAGTCAGGATGTGCTAATCCAGATCAGAGAGAGAGAGAGAGAGAGAGAGAGAGAGAGAGAAGTGACATAGATGGGGAACTGAACCCCTCTATTTAAACTGTAAAACAAACTTACTTTTAAGCATCTGAGTTTCATCTGCAAATCTCATACAATTCTCAAGGGCCTACTGGCACAAAAAACTTCCACTTTCAAACCAATTCTTGGGTTTGAAAAAGTAAAGGCTCCTAGATGATTCCTTCAATGTTGTAAGCAACTCCTAAATATATTAGTATACGATATATTTATATTTTCTAAATATATTAGAAAAAATGAATATGTTTCAATTGTTCTGTTTCCTAAGATAAGGTCCCTTGGGTATGTAGATGGAAATAAAAATCTATTAATATTATGTGTCTGATCAGTGGTGGACTGGAGCGATAGTACAGTGGGTAGGGCATTTGCCTTGCATGCAGCTGACCCGGGTTCGATTCTTCCATCCCTCTTGAAGAGCCCGGCAAGCTACCGAGAGTATCCAGCCCGCACGCAGAGCCTGGCAAGCTACCCCTGGCATATTCGATATGTCAAAAACAGTAACAACAAGTCTCACAATGGAGATGTTACTGGTGCCCGCTCAAGCAAATGGATGAACAACGGGACAACAGTGCTACAGTGCTATGATCAGTGAAACTTAAGGTCTTATAGGTTCTCTACCTCTAACCCAAATCCCTGGCTAGGAAATAGAAATCTAATTTAGATTCATCTATCTTTAACAGTAAAGGTTAAAGGTATAAGTCAGATTGTGATGTACTGCAGATACAGACATTCTGCTCACAAAACTCAATTTCTCTTCCTCTTTCTCCTACCTCCAAACTATAGGAACTCATTCCTTGCACTTAAGTAGACTCATATGACTGGCTAAGGAAATGGGAGCAGGAGTGGGGTATCCCACTTCCAAGGCTGGCATATAAAAACACCCACTTGTAATCCCTCATCCATTCACCCTTTTGTAGCCCCACGCATAATTATATGTTGAAGTCAGAAGAAGTAGAGAATGCCTATGACATCACTCCTGACTGTGCTTAGAAGACTATGAGATCATAGAGATAAAAACCCAAGGCTTCCTTCATGCTAAGCATGCTATATAGTTCATAAGCTTTCTCTCCAATGCCAGTAAGTAAGTTTCAAGGTATGGTCACTTTGTTTTCTAATGAGTTCTCTCTCCTTGTATTAGCATTTACTATGAGGAAGGAAAAAAAAAAGACGCACTGAGTATTGAATGGATTATTTCTTTTTTTTTCTTTTTTTTGCTTTTTTGGGTCACACCTGGAGATGCACAGGGGTTACTCCTGGCTTTGCACTCAGCACTCAGGAATTACTCTTGGTGGTGCTCAGGGGACCATATGGGATGGCGGGAATTGAACATGGGTCGGCCGAGTGCAAGGCAAACGCCCTACCCACTGTGCTATCACTCCAGCCCCTTGAATGGATTATTTCTTAACATGATTTTTTGTCTCCCAACAATCTCTCACTTCTTTTTAAAAAATTCTAGTTATGGAAATCTAGCCAGCAAAATATAGAGAAATGTAGATCATGTCTACCAAAATTTAATTAGTCTGTCTTCTTCCACAGAGGGATTCGAAGGAAATATAGTTTAAGTAGAATTGTTCTTGCAGTGAATCTAGTTAAGCTTTCCAAATCCACAAAAGGTACTATGTGTCAGTACCTACCTTCGCAAAGAGTCCAGAAAGTTCAGTTACTTACAGCTTTTCTTTGAAAAAAAAAATTACTATTTTAAAATAGTTTGAAGCAATTGTTTTCTTTAGGATTTAAATACATTTATTGCAAGAGAAACCAAGAAGCTTGTGTTGGTGAATTTTATGTGTCTACTTGGACAGGACAATAGTGCCCAGATCTTTGATCAATCACTATTCCAGATGTTTCTAAGACAATCTTTTGGATAAGATTTAGCACTTCAATCAGTGAACTTTGAACTTTGAATGAAGCTGATTGTTGTTCCCAAAGTTACAGGAATTAGCCTATCGGCAGATTAAAAGATGAAGCTTCTCCAGGCCAGAGGGCATTCAGCCCACTAATAGCCTTCAGACTTGAAGGCCCTCATCAGGCTTCCCAGGGTCTGTAGACTGATGGACTTAATCTTTGGACTCCTTTGTCTCCATAATTCCCTGACTCAATTCTTGAAAAGATTTTCCTCTTCTCTTTTCTCTCCTGTTTTCCTGGAAAACTTAAATTTATAAATTATTCACTAGACTTTCAATTATAGAAGTAACTAGTACCTTAAAACTCAAAAGTTATGTTCTTCTTATGTTTACTAAGCACCCTGATGGGATTTATGAATGTCAGCTCAATACGTGGAATTATTCCTCAAGCCCTAAGTATGTTAGGGTGTTTTTAACTGGCTAGTAACTTGATCAGGGTGGTGTTTTAAAATTTTATATGGGTGGGTTGTGTCTCCACAAAATTCCTATGTTGAAGTCAAACCTCCCACAATGCCTCTGAAGGTGACCCTGCTTGGAACTAAGGTCATTGCAGTTAATATAAGGTTATATTCCAGTTGGGTAGATACCTGAATCTATATTACTGATGTCTTTATCGAAAGGGAAAATTTGGACACTGACTTCACTCTCATCTCTCATATATGCATTCTCCCTCTCTTTCTCTCTTTCTCTCTCTCTGTGTCTCACACACACGCACATGCACATGCACACTCGTGCACATAAGCACGCACACACGCATGCACACAGACACCTACAAATCATGTGAAAATGAAGGCAAAAACTAAAGTGATGCTTCTGAAGATGAAAGGATGTCAAAGATTCCTAGAAAATCACCAGAATTTTGGTCAACACATGGGACTTTGTCTTACACATCCTTAGAAGAACTCAATCACACTGACATTTTGATATCAGATTTCTGCCTTCGGAACATTAAGAAAATAAATTGCCATTTGTGACACTTTTAAGGCAATTCTGGAAAAGAAATAGAGATAGGTCTGATTGTCTTCTTCAGAAAGGGTTTAGAAGTGCTGAGGTCACCCAGGAATTTATTGCAATATTGTAGTATAAGGCAATAGTTGTCCAAGGAGAAGTAAGGATGGGAAATAGCAAAGAAAAGGAATTTTTACAATACACCAGGATTAAATGTGGGAAGTCAGGGGGAAAAAGAAGTGAAAAATGATGGCAAGATCTCAATTCTAGTTAACTTGAATGATAGGGGCAGCATTAACCAAGAGACAAATGTCGGTATGATGAGAAATTTTAGCAAAAGAATATTTCATTTTAATGAAACAGTCTCTTCTGTCACTCAGCAATTGATGTATTCCTAAGAAAACTTGCATTGCAATATTTAGTGAAGGGAAAAACAGTTGGAGAACTAGATTTTCAGGACCAAAATTACAAAGCATGTTTTACCATAGAATTTCAATGTAAGCTGTTTTATGGCAGTAAGCATATGCCTATGAAACCTACGCATCCCTAAACAAATCCCAGCTTTGATCACACCTAGTTCTTGCTCAAGAGTAATCACCTGTCTTTCTTATAGGTACTAGCATTATCATTAGCACACTTTTATGTATTATCATCACTTTTAAAATACAGTACAGAACATCTCAGACAAAGCAACTCTGCTGGCTTATAACAGATTTTTCCTTATGCAAATAAAAACTAGTTTTCTTTAGTGATTGCTTTATAAAAATTCTGAAGTCTGAAATTCACCTGTATTATAAACTATGTTAATTGGGTTAATGTTAGCTATGTTAATAGATTATTGATAAACCAATTAAACTCTATTATGGGCAATTGGGGCTATTTCATTTCTTTGTCTTTTATTCTAAGTCCTGGGAATGTTCATCAGGAGCTAACGTATAAGCAAATGGATTATAGGTTTTAAAAAACTGTAGCTAGAGATTCTAATGCATAAAAAGGCTCTTAGTGGCTAATGTAATGCCCTTCAACTATGGACATTGATGCATTTCTAAGCACAAGTTGTTATTTCCTGAAAACACAAAGAGACCAAGTAGATCTTCAGGTCAAAAGCGATTTCTCTGAAGGCAGAGTGCAGTGTTAAGAGAAGAAAAGTGCCTGTCAACTGGGGGTAGAGATGGAAGTTGGGAAACTGGGGACATTGGTGGTGGGAAATGTACACTGGTGAAGGGACGGGTGTTGGAACATTGTATAGTGGAAACCCAATCATAAACAACTTTGTAACTATGTACATTACAGTGGTTTAATAAAAAATAATAATAATTTAAAAGAAAGACTGCTCTCTGGATCTGCAACCCAAAATGTTCAACATTTACTTTTGTCATGTAACTATTTAATGTATTCTCTGAATCTTTTTTTATGTATCCCAAGTTTTGAAGTCCAGTGTTGCAGGTTCAGTTTTTATTAGAGTTGTTGTGGAAATAAATACCATAGAGGGAAAAACATATACAAATCATTTATTTTCAGAGAACCTGTTTTAATGTGGCACCTTGGTAAGCACTTATGTGTGCTTTTAGGGGAACGGTCACTTATAGAAGACTAAGGTATAGAAGGAAACATAAAAAGTCTAGACAAATTGCTAAGCCATAAGTTTTATAAGGGCAAGGCATCATAGCACCTTTATTCATCAACATATAACTAGCACCTAACTAACTAGGAGTTAGTGCATAAGAATTCCTCTAATGCTTGTCCATTCCTAAAAACAGAGGCCTAAGATAACATTTTTATTCCCATTTTACAGATGAGCTAAGGTTTAGGGAATGGGAAAAAAAAACAGTAGCAAAGCCTGGATTTTAACGAAAGACCCTAAAACCTCATTTTGCACCCATGTGTCATTTTGGGCCATATATCTAAAAGAAACAGAAATTATTTCTGCTCCACCTTTTAAAAGATAACCATGGAAACTTTGCAATGTTATGAAATGAAGCAAACCAGTCAGAGCTTTTAGAGTTCAGGTACAAATAGAATAGCTCTACTAGCAAAACAAAGGAAATAAAGACAGGTAAGTAACTTGACAGGAAAGTGACACTATCTTTGAATGTTCACACCGTCACAATACACAGTTCAAGCAAAACTCTATTCACATTATTATATACTGCTATATTATTCTTTGTAACCAACTTATAACTTCTTTTATCAGAGTCATCTAATTAAAAAAAGAAGTCATCATCTTTTTTGAATCCTAAAAAGCTAAAGAATTAAATCTAAAAACATTTGTTAAATAGCTTGTCAGGCTATGAAAAAAATGTTGATGGTTTAAAACCATAATAAATTGAGGTCACACAAACAACAGCTTTGAGTTAGCCATTTGGGATAACCTTGGTGATCCTTGGTTTTAGAATAAGCCAGAACATTTCTAAAAGTTGGCGTGTTACTTTGAAAAGAAAAGCACGTTGGAGCAAATGTACATTGAAAACAACAATTATTAAAACAAATCAACCTACTTTTAAGCTTGTTTTAAAGTTTGTTTTCCCTCCTACACTGAGTTACTCAAACAAGTTTTCATCTACACAGAGCATGTTGAGGAGAAGCTACTGGTTTGGACAGCGAGTGAACAGAGAACACAGCTGGATCCACCTTTTAGACAGCATCAAACTTAGAACCGGGTACCAGACTGGCCCTCTTTGCCACTGATTTCAATCTGATCATGGAGGGGTCCTTACAACGTTTCCCTGCTGTCTTTTAACAAGTAGGACTCAAACTCAAATTGATTCTTTTGCCCCCTTCACAATACGTTTCCCGCAAACTATCTGCTTTTCCGGGTACATTTCTTTTGTGGGAATTATCCTGAGATAATTGGAGGAAAAATAGAGAACAAACCCCTCTACGTCACAACATGTTCAAAGAAGTTCCAGCCAAATGAAAGATATATATAAACTCCCCCTTCCTTGCCACCGAACAAGATGCTGAACACACACTCTGTGTTCAAGGAGGGAAGATCAAGCCCTGATCCGCAAGGAATGATTCATGGACAGCAAAGAAAAAAAAAAAAACCTTGCAAATAAAGAACTCTAATGAGACATACATTTGCAGTGCCAAGGAACGCAAGTTTATTGAGAAATACAAAGCGAGACAAGCTCCCTTTTTCAAAGGCACAAAAGCAGAAGCCAGTAGGCACAGAAGCACGATCAAAACATGTCGAAACCATTAAAGACCCAGGCATTGGGTGGTAAAGTTTCTGCAGACATCCAGTGGCGCATGCGCCACCAGGGATCAATCCTTAAAACAAGCTTGGCATCATCCAGAAAGCATCAGATTGCCAAAGGCAGCATGTGCAGGGCTAACAGCCAGCAATTAGGCAGCTGGAACAGAGGTCAGCAACTCAGGGGCAGGCAGCTTGCTGGAAGATCCTGGAAAAAAGGCTGGTTGTGGAATCTTGCTTCAACTCACTGGTTCCTGTACCCTCAGCATGTTCTTCGGCAGCTCGACGTGTAGGACCGCTGGTACATCCTGGAACCCCCATAGGATGGCTGGCAGACGGTGGAGATGCCTCCCATTGGTTGGCAACCAGAAGAGACCCCTCCCATTGGCCGACAGACAGTAGAGATGCCACCCATTGATTGACACCCACTAGACATGCCTCCCAGGGGCTGACAGCCCCCAGAGACGAAGGTGACCGGCCGGTTGCAGGAAGTTGAGCAGGGATTGGAGACACAGGTGGTTTGCCTTGAACAGGATGCCTGGCCGGGGCTGGGGACGCAAGAAGTTGGCGAGAAACACGTTGGCTGGCAAACAGTGGGCTCACAGCACGTCTCCTGACAGTGTTCCAGGAGCCAGGAGCCTGTCTGAAAGGAACTAGGCAGATAGATGCCACTCAGGCAGTCGGTGTCCTGGGTAGCAGCTGTGGCAACGGGGGTCACTGGGACAGAGCAGCGTCCTCCAACGGGCCCAGAAGAGCAGTTCCTTGTGGAGCAGTTGTAGGACATGGTGCCGAGCAGAGAGCTGTGGGTAACTCGCTGAAGTTAGCTCCTTCAATGGTGAGTGCCACTGCAGGCACCTACGCTTTTATATATCCCTGCCTGCAGGTGGGTGGGGCGCTCACCTGGGTCTCCTGGCTTCTTTGGCTCAGATCAGCTTGCTTTAGAACATCTTGTGAATCTCCAGGTTAATTGTCTCTTGAGAAGCCTTCACCCTCATAAAGAAAGTTTAGTAGTTTGGTTACTAAATCATAAGGCTTCTGCGCGGTACTTAGAGCTAGGATGAAGAAGGTCGGTGGACAGCTTCAAAGGCATTGGTCATCCCAGCCCACACTCCACTCCTACTTCATCTTGCTTGATACAACAGTGTCCACCTGGTTGTAACACCAAACTGGACACCATCCTCCCATCACACACTCTCTCCCTTCTGACCTGGACTAATTACAAGCCCATACCGTTTGGTTTGTTGCTGGCAGCGTAATCGATTTCAAATGTGACACTCAGTCAAGTCTTCCGTAGGTAACGGGGCTTCTCATGGGCAAGGGTTCTCCTTGAATAAGCATCAGGATGGTGATAAAACCTCTCAGGAAGTGCAAGCTCATTCAGAAGCAAGTGATTGAAGCAAGATACACACACGGAGGTCGGGGACAGTGGAAATCAGCGTTCATGGTTCAAGAGCACAGGAAAGTAGAAGATCAATGGGTGAGGCTGCATCTGTAGGTCAGTCCTCTTCTAACCAAATCAGACGCTCTTTATTCTTAAATGCTTTAGTTAGGGACCAGAGTACAGCAGGTAGGGCACTTGCCTTGTAGGCAGTTGACCCAGGATTCATCCCAGACCTCAGATGGTCCCCCAAGTCTACCAGGTAGTGATCTCTGAGTCCAGAGCCAGGAGCAGGCCCTGAGCACAGCTGGACGTAGCCCCCCCCAAAAAATTAAATGTTTAGACAAATAAAAGTGGCTCATACACCTTATAAATATATCCCTGAATCAGGCGTCATTATTTTTTTAATCATCATAATGTCAATTTGAAAGAGCAAAGTATCTTTCTCTCAAGATTCCCAATATCTTCAGGAGATGTATTTTCACACAAATTCTTGTGGATGGGCAGCACTTTTATTACGGATAGTCTAAAATCTCTTCAATGCTATTGTCTGAGATATAACAAGAGGAGGATAGGGAAGCAATCAGATAACCAGTATTTTTCAATGAACGGATGTGTGAGCATAATAGAGCAGGTATAATATCTAATTACTCTCAATGAAGCTACATAAAGATAAGATATTGTTCTCTATTTTATCTTACCACAATAAATTTAATTCTGAACATTTAATTGAAACTGAAAATTTAATTCTGATCCTTTCGATCTACTTAGATGCAGGTATGGGTCAAGGTCAACCCAGACCATTTCAACTCTAGCAAAATCAACCTATCCAAGTGGTCTATAATAATTCTGCATCAAAATTATTAGAGCAGGTGCATTTTTATAAGCTGGTTTACATTGATAGGAGAGATGAGGATGGATATACATATGTTTGAGGCTTTAAGTAAACTACATTTTAAGCATGCACAGCGCAAATAGTTTTGTGAGAACTTATCAGAAGTTCCTTTACAAAATGTTTCAGGCATCCTATTCATCCCATTGAAGCTATGTTAGGAACTCCTCAAGTCTCTAGTTAGAGGCTAATGACATACCCAAACAAGACGATGCTATGCTGTGGGCTGTGTTACAATTCCCAGGGATCAGACTGGCTCCCCTTCAGTGACTCGTGGCATGAACAGGGAGAAATTAACGAGATGACTACTTTCCAGTGTTGTGACTCTTCTCTCCCAACCATAAGAAGGATCCTATTTGATGTTTGAAGGTCAGAGTCCCTGGTTACAGGGGCCAGCAGGCTGGTTTTTTAAATGCATGTATCGTTTACAGGCTTCTACCAGCCAGGAATTCATTGGTTGTCGCAGAAAAGGACCTCATCGTGCAAATTAGCCAAGTGGCTGAAGTCAAATCAGGAGTAAGTTAAACCAGGGGAGTTTTCAGTACCCATTTACCACCTTGCTGGGATGGCGAGTGTTTCATAAATCCTCACTCGATGTTTTCCTGAAAGTGGGAAAGAACAAATCAAAGAATGCTAGAAAATCTCTTCCATCTGCTTTAAAACAAAAAGAAATGAACAAGCTTTTTTGAGCAACCAATTCCCTTCCGGCCAGCATAGGGTTGGAGACTTCCCATGTGTCTCCATATTGAATGTTCCTTGACACCTGTGGAAAATCTATTCCCATAAGTTCAGGAGGGTTAAATGGCTCGTGAAGGTAATTCAGTTTATATTTGACTAAGTGGAGAGTCAAATAGAACAAAGTCAGGAGCTTTCAACTTGTGTTGGGGATACTTAAACATAATGAGATGCATTCATTAAAATTCAACCAAAAATGTCTTTAAAAGAATCAATCAGTGTTTCATTGGTGACACTACAAAGGATGTAGCCTCCATTTATTTGTTTTCCAGTTTCATCAAGAAGCAACAAAAGCTAAGAAAAAAAAAAGGAAACAACAAAAGCTAAATGCTTACAAAGTAAGTTAGAAGGATGGCAGTCCTGACAATTCATGCTTTTTCATTGTATGTGGTTCTGATCATTCTCATTCCATTAGGCTAAAACGCAAAGTCACTACAAACAGCAGGAAGAGACAGGTGCTGTCAATAGCTGAAGCTACAATTGGGAATTATAATTATTTATAATTAATTACTGAAGAATAGAGAAGTGAAGTGATTTTCCGATCTAGATACCAAGACCTTTCTTAAAAAAACAGGATTTAAAAATTCAGAAATAATGTTTAGATGAGCTTTCATTAAATAATCCTCTTTCTAGTCATAAAGACACCAACCAGGAGCTTTTTTAATAATTTAATCTTAGGCAGCAACAAATTGCTTTGTATTAAGACTTGCCTAACTGGCTGGGTCTCAGAAAACAAATCAGACTAGTGTCTTACACTGCCCAAGAGTTAGGAAAACTAATGAATTCTCTAGCGTGTTCTATTCTTAGATGCACACACTGAGACTTGGTTTACATTTCCTGTCAGTTGCCAAAGTAGGGAAGCATGAAATTTCAACCAGGGGGAGCTTGAAGAAACCATACAATTTTAATCCGACAGTGTTGTTAGAGAAGAATCAATAAATCATCCTTTCGTTGGAACACACACACACACACACACACACACACACACACACAGAGCCAGTAGAGCCAGTAACTACTATTACATAGTTAAGTGTAACATGAAACATCAACTCAGCAGAAAGACTTCTAAAGATTATTCTTGTGTCTGCAGAGCATGAAGTGAGGACCGAAGAGATGGGGAGAGACTAAAGATCTATTGCCCATTATCTTCATTGCTGATGGATAATTTGGTCTGGGTTGTACAGACCATTCGAAAGCTGATAGGATAATTATCACAGACTAAAGATGAGCAATCCTTTCACTCAAAACTGAACCTCAGCAATCACTTCCAAGGCCAAACACTTGAGAGCAAAATGGAGAAGCCTAATGTGGGAGGCTAAAGTATGCGGGAAGGAGATTTTTCATCATGAAGTTGCTAATAATGTTGACCGATGCAAGAAACAAAGTATATTTTATATCACCACATGGAGGAAGAGTGAACTTGCTGAAAATTAATAAATATAGAATGAGATTTTGGTCATTTGGCACTTTTTCAGGATGCTCATGCTCTCAAATAGAAGCTATTCGTTATGTCTTAAAAAAAATTTTTTAAAGAATTCAAAATTTTTAAGTGCAGAACATAATGGTTGTTTTTTAAAAAATTAATGCATCTTAAATGAATTCTGATCCCCACCCCCGCCCCCCGCCCCACCCAGCTCTAACACACACTTCTGGGTTGAATCTTCAGAATCTTTATTAACCAAGACATTATAAACCCCCAAAGGGTAGGTAATTTGCTCCACAAAACAGAACTGAAATTCATTTTCTAAACTCTTTTCAAAAAGCATCAATCATCAGATGGTTTGAATTTCGGGGGCTGGAGAGAACTGGAAGACAGAAAGTAGAGGTTAAAAATCAAGCAGCTGTGTTCAGAACTTGGAAACAGCAATCACCAGCTACATGACTTGTATAAAAATAAACCCTCAGAGGCTGGTGTCAAGGTTGAGGAATCCCAAATTGAGCCACTGTTCTTCTTGGTTTGATGCCTATTTTCAAATTCATGTAATTTTTCATGTGTGCCTTTACGAGGGATCAAAATCAGGTGCTGTCAACAAAATTAAATAAATTCTTCAAGTTTGGGGTCACAACAAATTCTCGAGTGGGGAGACTCTTCCCTGAACCCAATCCTTTCAAGTAATAAAAGGCAGACTTACTCATGAGCTCACCTGAGTCAGAGTTCTGTACGGAGACCAATGGGGAGGCTCCATGTCACCCAAGATATATTACCTTTCCCTGAGTCAGCATTATTTAGGCTCTACCTACCAGTTACCCGACCGGGTAAGGATGGAAGGAGCTCTGTAGGAAACAGAAACACAACATAGGTCTTAGCTTCCCCTTGCGCTCCTTCCCTCACGATTTCTGCACATACTCCTTGTCCTGATACACCCATGCAGGGAATTACAAATCCTGCATTAGGCCAGCTCTATCTCAGATGAGTGACTGGACAATCAGGACTGGGTCATAAGGTATTATAGACTAGTCCCCCCATCTGAATGATAAAAAATAAAGTCCCAGGAGGGAACATCTTTGCCAACATTAAAGTCCACCACCATTTCTTATCGTACCCTCTTTGCATAGGGGGGTTAGGGTACCCAGATGCTGCCTTCACTTGGGGGTGAATCTGCTCCCTGACTTCCTGCTTTCTGTCAAAACCAATGCAAGGATCTTAATTTCTTGACTATCAAGTCTATACTAACTTACTCTGTGCTCATGTGTGTACTGCTACAGAGTGGGGGTGTGCTTCCGCAAGAGGAAGGAACAGGTTAACCCACATTTTGTCTACCAGACAGACCTTCTGAAGCTACTCCAGAAAGTTTGATAGAACTGTGCATGAGTTGCTTGCAATGGCAGGTGACTTGATAACAAATGACTCTGCTGCCTTTTCTCCTCCTGTTGCACTTTCCCTGCGATGTTTCCTAAAATAAAATCCCAAATGAATTGGCCCAAGTTCTACTTTTAGAGATCTCAGATTAACATACATGGTTCTTTTCTATGTGCATTTGAAAAAAAATCAAAACTTTAATGCAAATTCTATCTACATTTAAAAAAAAAACATTTCTTCTCTATAATATCAAAGAGATAGTATAGGATAATAAGGTGCTTGCCTTGCATGCAGCCAACCCTGGTTGGAATCCCTAGTTCCACATGTGGTCCCCAGTGCGCAGAGCCAGAAGTAAACTCTGAGAACTCTGAGCATTGCTGAGTGTAGGCCAAAAATATAAATAAATAATAACAGATCCTTCTAATTCTATATAGTTCAGAACCAGAAAGATACTTTCAGGTTGTTATGCAGCTGTTGGAAAAAAATGAAGTCATGAAATTTGCTTATAAATGGATGGACATGGAGAGTATCATGCTGAGTGAAATGAGTCGAAAAGAGAGAGACAGACATAGAATTATTGCATTCATTTGTGGGATATTAAAAATAGTATGATACTAATATCCAACGCCAGGAAAATAGAGGCCAGGACTGGTCAATGGTTGGAAGCTTGCCACAGTGGGGGAAAGGGCAGTTAGGATTGAGAAGGGATAAGTGTGACAATAATAGTTGGAAATGATCACTCTGGACAAGAACTGAGTGTTGAAAAGAGGTAAAGGGATATACATGAGAGAGAGAGAAGGAGAGGATGAGAATAAAAGTGCCTGCCATAGAAGCACGTGGAGATGGGGGTGGAGTGGGAGGGAAACTGGGGACTTTGGTGGTGGGATAAGAACAGATGTTGAAACATTGTATGACTGAAACCCAATCACCACTGTATCACTGTATCACTGTCATCACTGTCATCCCGTTGTTCATCGATTTGCTCAAGCGAGCACCAGTAACATCTCCATTGTGACACTTGTTGTTACTGTTTTTGGAATATCCAATATGCCACGGGAAGCTTGCCAGGGATACTCTTGGTAGCTTGCTGGGCTCTCCAAGAGGCAGGGAGGAATCAAACCTGGGTTAGATGCGTGCAACCCAATCATAAACAATTTATTAACTGTGTATCTCATGTGATTCTATTAAAAATAATAAAAATTAAAATTTTATCAATTAAAAAAATATATTCAGAACTCTCCCCATATAATTTTATTAATCACCATTGAATGCACACAGTTCTTATCTAGAGTGAAATCTCCAACTATCATTTTCATAGTGGTCCTTTCTCTATTCCAACAGCCTTCTCTACCAGCACTTGGGCAGGCTTCCAGCCGAAGACCAATCCTCCTGGCACTTGCTTCTCCTGTCCTTGAGTATTAGTCTCATATTATGTTTCTCTTATATCCCACAAATGAGTGCAAAGTCATTCTATGTCTTTCCCTCTTTTTCAAACTCATTTCACTCAGTATGATGCTCTCGATATCCATCCTTCCCCATAGAACCTTAAGGAAAAAAAATTTGGACCTAAATTGTCTATAAGTCAAGTACATTTGGAATTTTAGAACCTGGTTCTAAATCAAACCGGGTTGACTCCCAGCATCCCATATGGTCCTCTGAGCACCACCAGGAGTGATTCCTGAGTGCAGAGACAGGAGTAACCCCTGAGCATCGCTGGCTGTGAAAAACTTTAAACATCTTTAAAGATAGCTAGATAGTAGGCAGAGTTTTAAAGATCTCTTTTTAGTACTACTGATCATGGTATTATTTCTGTAATATGGACTAGTCCTTAAGAATTGACACCCCAAACACCAGAGGTTCCGAGGACTTTACTCCCCCCTCCCCCGCCCTCTCCTTTGTTGTCACTGTGATGGCTGGGGGTTGCACACACTTGATTCTGAAGCCCACACACTTAGTTATGGTTCTTGTTGGAGGTTGAAAAATATTTTATTTCAGTTTTTTTCCCAATTAAAGGTACTTTTTCAAAGTGAGATGTTACTAACTAGGCAATATGGAATCATTGTAGGCTTTCAATTAAATGGCTAGGCATTCAATGAACAAATGCTCTTCAGTTTTAATAGTCATATATTTTTCAATGTATGAATAAGAAGTAGCTAGGATATCCAAACTATAATTTCATGGGTATCATTACATAGGATGAGGTTTAAGCAAACTTTCTTGTTTAAGAGTAAATTTAGTATAAATTGAAGTAATAGCTGGATGTTGGTTTTGATATGCAAATGTGCCAAAAATTATCAAAATAAAATATTTTGGCATATTAAATCATGGAGGTAATAGTAATCACCTAATAACTAGCTAAGTGACTCAATAATTTAGTTAAATACATTTTAATTCAGAGAAAGTGAACACATAACGCATACTTAGATACATACATGCTCCAAATGCTCTGCAACTTTTGCACTTTATCACTTATCTCACAAACCACCTCAAAATTCAGTAGCTAGAACAAACATTTAGGGGACTGATTCCCTATTATCTGGCAACACCTCTCCTTGAAATTACCCAAAGGATGTGAAACATTGATCAGAGGGATATTTGCATCCCTTTGTATATGGAAGAACTATTCACAATAGCCTAAACATATAATCAACCTAAATGCTCACCAACAGATGAATGGATAAAGGAGCTGTGGTATACACACTCAATGGGATACCACGCTGACATTGTAAAAAAATGGAATTGGGCCAGAGAGATAGAACAGTGGGCAAGGTGCTTGCTTTGCAGCTAACCTGTGTTTAATCCTCAGCGCCCCATCTAGTCCCCCAGACCCACTAAGGAATGGTCCCTGGGCACAAAACCAGGAGTAAACTCTGAGCACAGCTATTAGTGGCCTCAAAACAAAACAAAACAAAATTTTAAAATTCAAAAAGTAAAATTGTGTCTATTGGGACAAAGTGGGAAGATCTTAAGCTGATTTATGCTCAGTGAAATAAGAGGGAAAAAGACAGTGACCAGATGATTTCATTCAAAGGTAGAATATGAATTAATGATGCAAACAAACTGGCCAAAACCAGCAAACTGGTCCCATAAGCTAAATGAAAACTTTGGTGATTACCAGAAGGAAAGAAAAAGTGGGGATTAGGAAAGAATGTGTAGAATCAGTGGTTTTAGGGATGGTTCTGGAATTTTGGTGGTGAAATTATTGAGTCATCTCTACATAGAGACTATATTGCACTGTAGCACTGTCTCCCATTGTTCATCGATTTGCTCGAGCAGGCACCAGTAATGTCTCCATTGTGAGATTTGTTACTGTTTTTGGCATATCAAATATGCCACATGTAGCTTGCCAGACTCTGCCATGCGGGCGGGATACTCTCGGTAGCTTGCTGGGCTCTCTGAGGGGGACGGAGGAATTGTACCTAGGTCGGCCACATGCAAGGCAAATGCCCTACCCGCTGTGCTATCTCTCCAGTCCCTGAAATTCTATAATATTGTAAATCAATGATAAATCAATAAAAGCAATTAAAACATTAAACATTGCAGGGGACTGGAGTGATAGTACAGTGGGTAGGGCATTTCTCTTGCAGGTGACCAACCCAGGTACGATTCCTAGCATCCCATATGATCCTCTGAGCACCACCAGGAGTGATTCCTGAGTGCAGAGACAGGAGTAACCCCTGTGCATTGCCGGGTGTTACTCAAAAAACAAAAAAATAAAAGATAAAAAATAAACATTGAAGCCTAAATCCAACTGCCAGCAAATGGAAGCAATCCAAATGTCCAATGATAGAATAATTAATAAAATAGTATATTTATACAAGGGAATATAATGCAGCTATATGTAAGTATGAAATTTTGCAGTTTACTACACTTGGGAGAGAATTTGGAGGGCACTGTGTTAAATGAAATAAGTCAGAGAGTGAAAAACAAATATAGAATGATCTCAATTATCTGTGGTGTGTGTGTGTGTGTGTGTGTGTAAATATATATGAGGTCATCTAGTATTTGTTCTCAACAAAACAAGGAAATGGACAGTATTCAATGATGAGAAACCTTTGGTCTTTGGTTGCAGATCTGAGATTACCAAGCAGGACGGAGAGGAAGAGACAGCTAGAAGTGACATCAAGATAATGGTGAAGGTCATGAACACCTTGGTGGTGGTGAGGGCACATCAAAATCATAAAAACTAACACTACTATAACCATAAAACGTAAATTATTATTTTTTATTTTTTTAAATAATTTTGGCAGAGCCTGTCAAGCTCCCCATGGCGTATCCACTATGCCAAAAATAGTAACAATGATGGGTTTCATTCCCCTGAGCCTGAAAGAGCCTCCAATGTGGCACCATAGGGAAAGATGAGTAAAGAAAGGCTGCTAAAATCTCAGGGCTAGGATGAATGGAGATGTTACTGGAGCTCGCTCAAGCAAATCAATGATCAATGGGATACAATGATACAGTGATTAAAATAAATCAAATATTTTTATGTTTACTGATTCTGTGATACATAAAACTGGACAAAACACAGCATTTCTCATTTGTCTCCATTGTGTTATGGGGGCGTGGGGTGGGAAAGAATGAAGCTATATTCAACTGAAGATCCAACCACTCATGGATTTATGTATGTGGTCTATTGGGATAACTATTTGTGGCCTCTTCATGTGGCTAATCCAGGGCCTATTTCCTGGAACGAGGACACCAAAAGAGGGAGGAAGAAGCTGTATTATCTTCCCTGATCTGGCCTTGGAAGCTACCCAATATCACTTACCTCTAAATATTAATGTTCCTCAAAGGCCCACATGCAAGAAAAGATGAATACACACCACTTCTTGAAGTACAGTGGCAAAATTGTGTATAAAACTACAGGCCTAAACATAATCTTCAGATCATGAAACTAAACTGACAATTCCTGAAGTTGCCAGGAAACCAGAATTGGAAATCCCTGAAAGAATTGGTTGAGTAGCAGAAAACTTTTAATTTCATGTTCCACAATCTTAGAAGTGTCCCAAGCAGACAGGTAGCTCTTTATCAACTCATAACTCCCTGTGAAGAGAATTCTTACAAGAATTATCACCGACAGGATGAGTTCAACATCTTCCCCTTACTCTACAATTTCATTGGTCTTTGACTTGAGATGTCAGCCACACTCCTAACTGTGCTCCAAATGCAATGGATCTGGTTAAAGATCATTCTCAGTACTTTCAAGTAGCTTCAGCCACTCAACAGTCATCTTACCTTCCAGGTCTTTTTCTCATTAAGTTGAAACTTCTTCATCTATGGAGAAGATATGTATTTGGAGCTTTGAACATATACTTCAGAGATATGCCTCTAGAGATATGGGAAGTCTACCAATCTAGAAGGATCAGCTTTCTGATGACTACGCAGTCCTTGCACCTATCCACCCAAAAGTTCCCTGACTCCACTTTCCCTTCTCTTTAGTGTTGCTTTTAAATCAAACACTGCACGCATCTCCCATCCCAATAGAGCCCTCCAAGCATCATTCACTTAGTGATCCCTTCTCTATCCCAGCTGCCTTTTCCCCCAGCATGTGAGATGTGTGCTGAAAGTAGACTATAGACCAAACATGATGGCCACGTACTACCTGTATTTCAGGCCATGACACTTTAAAGAAAGCGAGTAGAGGGGAGTGTGCCTGCCACAGAGGTGTGTGTGTGTGGTGGGGGAGGTGGCAGGAGAGATGCTGGGACCATTGGTGGTGAAGAGTGGGCACTGGTGGAGGGATGGGTCACTGGTGGAGGGAAGGATCACTGTATGACTGAAAAATAATCACGAAAGTTTGTAAGTCTGTAACTATCTCACGGTGATTCATAAAATAAGTAAATAAATAAATAAAAACAGGAAGTAAAAAATAAAAATAAATACAAATTTTTTTAAAATCTGCTAGAAAAAAATAATAAAATAAAGCAAACATTGGATGACGCCAGAGAGATAGTACAACTGGTAGGACACTTGCCTTGCATGCAGCCCACCTTTGATCAATTCCTAGTATCCCATATATTCCCCCAAGTCTGCCAGGAGTGATTCCTGAGTGCAGAGTGAGGAGTAACTCCTGAACACTGCTGGGTATGACCCACCCCCCAAAAAATTAAATTAAAATAAAGAAAACACTGGGATAACACACCCCTGGTTGCAGTTCTTGCTAGGGGTCATGTACTTGACTTCATGTGCTTGTACATGAGTATGTCAGATGTCATGCTCAATGAGTTGTATTGCTCATGTATGTTTGGGTTGTTGAAGTCACCATCACAGGGGTCCCTGTGATACTAATACATGTGTTTTCAGGAGAAGGAGGGATGCAGGCATCAGGCACTCTTGTGGCACTGGGGTCCCACATTTCATTGCTGACTAGGACATTAACTAGGGCATATGGGGATAGCTCTGGGGATTGAATTCAGTCCCATGCTTGTAAAACATGTAGTGGTGCCACTGGGCTATCTCTAGGCCTGCAGTATGGAGTTTTGTAGTCTGGCTTGCATTGTTTTTCAAACTTACTGTGGACTGAAAATTATAAAGGTGAAATTGACTTTGAAAGATTATTCAAGACCTGAGAGATGGGTCAAAGGGGAGACAGCATGCTTAGCATGCAGAAAGCCCAGTTTCAATCCCCAGCACTGCATGCAAATTTTGCCAGGAGTGACCTCATCTGCACAGAGCTCCTAAGCATCATCACGTATGGTCCAATACTGCTATGAACGTGAAAACAATGAATTTTTACCAACTGCTACCTCACTTTCTATTTTCAGTTAGCATCCAGTTTATATTCTAAGAATTGGTTTCCTGAGAATGACCCTGAATTCTCATTTGGGGCAAGGGCGAAGCCGAACAGAAACACTTTGGGATTTTTAAAGATAATGTATCTTTCCTTGCATGCTACTCAAATCAAAGGTCAAAATAAAAGGTCAGTCTTCCTATGCCCATCACAGAACGTTGCTCAGTCCTCGCTTTTCTGACCACAGTTGTCTTTGATATTGAGCTATGAGGTGAACCGAAAGTCGGCAATTGCTTTTGTCAAATAACAAAAGAGCTAAAGGTTGATAAAATGACCCTTCCGGAAAAGAATTATCTGGGCTGATACCAATTTCATCTTTCACTTCATCCCTTAACTTCAGTTCTCTTTCCCCCACTGATATCAATACAGTCGCCAATTTTTCTTGGATACCCACTGTGAACTCTAACAGTAAAAGGGACTTTTGGTTCTGAAGCTTTTAGATTTAGATATTACTCTAGGAGAGGTACAAAAATACCTAATGGGTCGGTGAGGTGGCAAAATTCAACAGTTTTTTTTTATCAGACTAAAAAACAAGGGGAAATTAAGCAAAATGATTCTTATTTGTAACATAGATGATCAAATTATATAAGTATTTTAGGAATACAGCTATTTCTAAATATTATATGTCTATAATAGTCTAACATTGAATACTCTTTCAGAATCAGGAACTTTAATTCGGAGGATGGAACTGATATTAGAAATGAATAAGAACCCATCGAAAATGAAAGATAAAGTGAATGAAACCTGCGGACATCTTTAGAAATAATCAATTTTCCAAGAGATGACTTCTAAATGGGTTTTTTCCAGACTAAATTGTCCTCTATCTCTCAATAACCCAGGCAAAATGATAATTATCATTAGGGAACCTGCAATTGAACTAAAATGAATAGAAATGTGTCAAGGGTAATGTAATCTTTGCAGAAGGAGGAGCCCTGCAGGGCATCTGATCAACCAAGCAGATGTTCCCATTGTGCACCAGGCGAACACATCCTTTCCAGACATAATGAACATGCCATTCGGATCCACCAACTCTTGAACTCGACTCAAAGTGGGATGTTGATATTAATTTGCCTTTCCAATTGGCCTAGCCTACTAGACATAAAATGGACTAATACCTAAGCCAAATAAGCTAATCTGATTTCAATGTGAATTAGATTTCCACTTTAGTTTTATGAAGGCCTCTTTAACATTTGGCTGACTGGACTCGGTCCTCCCAGACCTGATAATCCTGAGAGAACTAACGAGGCAAAAAAACAGGCCCAGCAGGCAAAACTGAGGAGAAGACTTTGGCTTTCTGATGTCGCTAATCACAGGACAGACACCAGACACAATCCAGATATCTGGTCTACCTCCCTCACTAACTCATTTCATTAACAGCCTGTGTTCTAACATTTCCTAATGAAGCCCTCCTCCTCCAGTGGTTTTAGAAAATAGAATTTTCTTTTATGGAAAATGGTTAAATGTAGCAGAGATTGGACTAAATAAAATGCAGGCAAAGAGGCTTTTAGTTGTTTTATTGTTCATTGTTGCATATCTAAGGATTATATTGTATCAATTGAAATTATTTTTGCCTCTGGCCTTGTATTTCCTGCTGTTGCAAAATTCAAGTATCTCTCTCTTCTGTGATCTATATCACACATCAGAAACGATTTTTAAAATTACCTTAATAAAAGGCATGCAGTCTCCCAATTATACATAAACTTAAATGCTAAATTCAAAGGTCAATTTTACTGGTCCTCTCCCCAAAATTGTATGCCACCGTGACCTGCCAGGCAATATATACTGCAATTCAGATTCATTTAAGCTTAGTCCATTTAAATAATTCATTGGGACAATTATTGTTCATTGCAAAGGCAGTTCTCCAAATGACCCTCCATTTATCTTGCTCACTTTATTAATTCCTCATCTTCCTAAGGAATCAAATTCAAGGGGCTTGTCAAAAGTTCCCTAAGTTTGTTCCCCAACTTTCCCACTGATTCATTGCCTGATCTTTGCTTGCTCATTAAAACCCTCTGGGCTGGTTTCATGATCATCTGTAAAACAGCGTTAATGGGATGCGCCTCCCCCAGAGAGCTACAAGAACTGAGTTATGGTTTACAAAACGCTTTGTGATTCATACATAAAAGGCACCATAAGAAAGCACACTGCCATTGAACATTATAGTTTTAATGCAAAATTTTTATAAAGTGAGGAGAAATGACTATCCAAAGATTTGAAAAGATCCTGAAGTACCAAAATGAGTCATTGCTGAGTGAAGTAGAGTTGCTTTCCTAGGAATCCTAAGTGTCATTCACAAAAAAAGGCAGGAGGGGAGCAAACCGGAGGGAGATATAAAGTAAACTCTTGGCACTGGATCTAACAATTAGCGAGTCACTTTCAAATTACTCACTGGAATGCAACCCAAGAGAAATATAGGTGAAAAATCTTCCTTGTCTTTAGTCATCTACCCAAATCTGATATCGACCTTAGACTACAGCGAGAGCAATGATGTTTCTTCTTTTGAGTAAATTAAAAGCCAACCCTATTAATATTATTAGATTGGAAAACTTCAAAACTGAAAAATCTGAATATTGCGTTATACAAAGTGATGAGACATTGACACCACTCTTTAACTTCCCTACAAACATCTTAGAAGGAGGCTGTGAGGAAGGATATTGTTTATAGCTTGTAAAGTTACAGTATTTGATACTGACTCAGAACTTCAGTCGGCTATATTGGACCTATTTTCACATTAAATTATAACCACACAGGGAAGAAGTAGGGTTTTTTTTCTGTTATCATTTGGTGAATTTCCATATTGAAAAGCCTCCTGGGCACTCTAGGCGCTAAAAATATCATAATAATAGTTAAAATGATTAACATTCACCCTCTTCTAATTAAGAGAGTGCCTTAACTGGCAGTGGCCCAGTGGGAATGTCAGTTCTTTGCTATAACTGAAATAGTGAGGTTAGAAGTTAATGACAACTCAAGAATGGGAACAGAGAAAAAGTTTAAAAGCAACCACTAAAATGCTTACAAGAAAAAGAAAGAAAGAAAAAATTTAAACAAGGGTGGCTAATAGACTAAGGATTACAAAAGGACTGCCAGAAACTGCAAAGTTACAAATTTTCAAGAGCTTCACCAAACTTCCATCACAGAAGACTCAATGGTCCAAGTCATTTGTGCTATATAGATAAAACAAGACCAAAAAAGTTGTTTAAATTATCTTATAGGGGCTGGAGCAACAGCACAGCCGGTAGGGCATTTGCCTTGCACACGGACAACCGGGTTCGAATCCCAGCATCCCATATATTCCCCTGAGCACCACCAAAGGTAATTACTGAGTGCAGAGCCAGAAGTAACCCCTGTGCATTGCCAGGTGTGACCCAAAAAGCAAAAAATAAATAAAAATTAAAAATAAAATAAATTATAATCTTGTCTGAAGATTACTCTGTCATTACTTGTGAGGACTTGGGAGAAAGTATTGACCATCCTCTTATCTGTAAGTGGAAATAATAATTGAACCTATCATTGAAAGATTTTATGAGGGTTAAACAACATAATATCAGGTAAATTTAGATATTCAGTGCATAATTTTCTCATCCCTCTTTCTTTTAAGCCCACTTTTGTGGAGGTAATTTTTTCCAAATAAAATTATTATTTCAAATTGTTTTAGATTCTTAATTGCAGAAAGATTCTAAGCTCTAAATACATGTATATAGCTATATAACTATAGCATAATTTATATTTAATGAAATCATTCATTAAACAGATCCCAAATGACTTAGAATACTAATTTACATTTCATCCTTTTAGACCATGAATAGAGTTTAGTATTCTAATCCAGGTTCTCAAATTCTTGATTATGGCTATGACCAAGAGCCCAGTTAACGGTTAATCCATATACAATAAATTTTTAAATGTCACTACAATGTTTATCTGTAATTTTACTGGCTGCAGATTAATTTAGAATGCTTCAATTATATTTGTAAGTGAGATTGGGCTTGGGAGTTTATGTGTGTGTTTGCGTATTCATGATCAGATTTGGGGAATGTTTATTTGTGCAATAAACCCAACTATGTGTGTGTAATTTTCACAGAAAACAATACTGGTCTATGTTCTTACATGTCCTCAACAATGTAGCAAAGCTTACTGGTCAGAGTTTTGAGCCCAAAAATATTGTCAGAAAATAATTTTTTAGCACTTTCAATAGCTAATTTATTTTGTTCATTTGCTCAGACTTTTTCTTCTCATTAAATTTCTGTTAAAATTTGTTCCTACCCACATTTTTAGATTTTAAAATGATTTAGAATCATTATGAAAAACATTTGGTTATTGGGCTGGTTATAATACTTTAATCTCCCAAAGTGTTACATTCCCTCTTAATTTAGGCATCAACAACTTTATTTTTTGCATTTTCTAGCTTCATTAATGTTCAAATGAATTCTCCTTTCTTGGTTATATTTGGCTATTTTTATGTAATTCCTTAGTTATATACTAGTTGTCTTTTGTTTTTAATCTTTTATTATAGGAAATGGAGTTCAATATATAAAAATTTGAGTTTATTACAGTAGAGCACAGCGGGTAGGGTGTTTGCCTTGCACACGGCCAACCCGGGTTCGATTCCTTCGCCCCTCTTGGAGAGCCTGGCAAGCTACCGAGAGTATCCCACCTGCACAGCAGAGCCTGGCAAGCTACCTGTGGCATATTTGATATGCCAAAAACAGTAACAACAGTCTCACAATGGAGACGTTACTGGTGCTTGCTCTAGCAAATCAATGAGCAACGGGATGACAGTGACAGTGACAGTGGCACTATTCAAGATATGTCTTTGGCCTTTTTTCTTACTTCATCTGACAATTACTAAGTAAAGCATATTCAAGTCTCCCACTTCTACTAAATATTTTAATTATTCCTGAATTTTTATTTGTTTTTAATAAGGTGGGCTTTTCTTTTTTGGAAAATTCTATTTAATATCATTACCATAATCCCATTGCTTTTTTCAACTTTTGTTTATACATATTTTACTTCCTTTTCACTCTTAACCTTTCTGACTTGTTTCATTTTTTGAGTGCCCATGATAAGAGATTTACGCTTACAAATTATTTGAACCCAATTCTGCTATTTGCCTTTTAATAAAGGGTAGCATATTCACATGTATCATACATGTTTGGTCATCTCGTTTTATAGTTCTCATTTTTAAACTTCCTCACAAAAAATAACACATTCTTTTTGCCATCAACAACATGTCTCTCATAAAACCCTGCACTGCAAATAACCAAGAGTTCATCAGTAGTCAAAGGTATAAATTGTACAAATAGGCAATTAAATCCAATAAAGTGCTAAAAGCAAACAAACTCAGCTACTAGCAACAATAATAATGAATTGCCAAACATAAAAAACAAAAAAAAAACATATATTCTAATTATATAAAACTCAAAAGCAAAGGGAAGTAAATTATTTAGGTGGTAGCAGTTTTATGTGAAGGCAAAGAAAGTTGAGGTAAAGGAGTTATGGCATGGAATAAAATTATGATCAGGGTAGAATAGAGCACAGTTGGGGGCTACACTGGGGTACACTTTATTATAGTTATTCTCTACACCTTATACTTCTGTGTGCATGATTTTGTATGAACTGTTAGGTTCTTTAAAAATCTTACAGGGGCTTGAGAGATAGCACAGTGGGTAGGCATTTGCCTCGCATGCAGCTGACCCAGGTTCGATTCCCAGCATCCCATATGGTCCCCTGAGCACCACCAGGGGTAATTCCTGAGTGCAGAATCTGGAGTAATCCCTGCGCATCACCAGGTGTGACTCCCCCCCCAAAAAAAATTTTACAACTATAATTTAAATAAAACTTTTATACTATAAAATACATGTCTATTCTCTTCCATGTAACCAAAAACGTTTATAGGTATAGGGTCAGAAGATGCCACAAAGGTCTGGGAACATACTTTGTATGCAGAAGGCCCTGCCATTATGTGGCCCTGAAAGTTCCCAGTATCAGATGGCCTGAACAATAAAACAACCAATCCAGTTGACTAATACTAGAAGTGACCCTTAACCCCCAAGTACTGCCTGAGGACCCCCTGACTCAATTCCTTTATATTTACTTCACCTAATCCTTTCTGGTTTTATTAATGCAAACCTTCTATTTTCAATAACTTTATGACATGATCATTTGTTTATAGCTAAAATAAAAATCATAGCAATGCTCTAATTCCATTTTTCCAATAGTTACTACAGTCATTTTCTACAAACTAACACTGTTCTAAATTGGGTTTTCCTTCATGTTCTGTATTTCTTTAAATACAATTTATATATTGAATGCATTATTTTTTTTGGGGGGGTGAGAAATTGGAGGGGCTCAGAAGCTACTCTTGGCACATTGCTCAGGGGTCATTCCCCATGGTGCTAACATAACAGGGATCTAACCCAGAATTACCCAGAAGCTTCTTATTCCTGTTCTTTGAGCTATCTCCCCAGCCTCAACAAGTCAAATTTTTTTGTTTTGGTTTTGGGACATACCTGGTGCTATTCAGGGGTTACTCGTGGCTCTGCACTCAGGCATCACACCTGCCAATCTCGGGCACCCTATGGGATGCTGGGGATCGAACCCCGGTATATAATCCCCAAGCTACTAGGAAATTCTGAGGCTCTCTCTCGCTGGCTGCGTTCGGTGGTCTCAGGCCGAGGATAGACAATGCCATGGGCAGACAAAGGAGAAAACAAGAGCCAAGCTGGTTGGTGATCAGTAGCCATTTACTCTGTTCTCTCCATGCTCCTGGTCCAGTCTCCCTAAGCTCCCCATTCCCGTCTCCTCCTGTCCCCCTTGTTAGTCTCTCCAGGCTCTGACTCTCCCCCTTGGTCTCTCTCTAGTCTCTCCCAACTCCCCGCATTGGGGGTAGCCACCACACCCATCAGTTAGCACAATCGACATGTGAAAGCCCTTCTTCCTTCTTCCGTTCAAGGGCAAAATACCACTTAGGGGTGTTTCTCCTCTTCTTAGTCCAATAACTTAATTAACATGTTAATTCTTTCACTGTCACTGTCACTGTCATCCAGTTGTTCATCGATTTGCTGATTTGCTCGAGCAGGCACCAGTAACATCTCCATTGTGAGACTTGTTGTTACTGTTTTCGGCATACACCATGAATTCAACATGGGTAGCTTGCCAGGCTCTGCCATGCAGGCGGGATATTCTCGGTAGTTTGCCGGGCTCTCCAAAAGGGATGAAGGAATCGAACTCGGGTCGGTGGCATGCAAAGCAAATGCCCTACCCACTGTTCTATTGGTCCAGTCCATCTTAATTCTACTTCTTAATATTATTTTGTATAGACACAGTAAGAGATACATTAAACTTGTAGGATGGCTCTCCTGGGGACATCTCCCTATAGATCTCAGACTACAGTGTTCAGGCCAGATTAATCTTTCTTAACCCTAGCAGCATCCTAATCCACCTGTTACTCTTTGAGTCATGACAGAATTCGTCCATGACCATGCTCTTAACTTATAGTTAAGTATTATGGCACTTTGGCCTGGCCCATTTCAATGCCAGGGTAGTTCACAGCTGGGTCCATCCAGTCCCTCATCAGGACCCTGCTTCTGGGGTGCTAGGAAGTAAGAGCAACTGAGGCTTTAAGTCAAGAGAATAGATATCCAGGAGTGAATATCATTCGGAGTCAATTAACTCTCAAGTTACAAAAGCATAGTACTGTCTTCCTTTGTCTATACAAAAAGGACATTGCTCTGAATTAACTATACAAAGGACTTAAGGAGAAGAGAAAAACAATATTTACAAGTTAACAGAGTCTGATTAGAAGATAAAGGTGATTGAGATAAAGGTTGCGGAAGCATAAAAAAAGAGGTTACAAATAAACACAGAGAAATGGGAACACTGTGATGTGAGTAATCCAGTAAACCTAAACTCCCTATGGAAAGGCAGAAAGGACGAACAAATGTTATCCTACATTTGGTCTGCCACCTGCAAGGCAAATGCCCTCCCCCCCGTGCTATCACTCCATCCCCTAACATGTCAAAGTCTTAAGCCAACTATCTCAAACTGTACTTTGATGGCGCTCTCAGGTGCATATAAAAACTCATTCGGATGTCAAGTCCTAAGGATAAACATATGGCATCTTCTCATTCATCAATTTCAACCCTTCTTTTTTTTTTTGCCTGTTTTTTGAGCCATGCTGTGCTCAAGGCTTACTCCTGGTTCTGTGTTTTACCTCTCACTCCTAGAGATACTTAGGGGACCCTCTGCAGCGTCAGGGACCCATGCAGGCTTGGCAATATGCCAGACAAGCACATTACTTATCCTATCTCTCTATTGTCTGTCTCTCTGGTCCTTCAACCATTATCACTTTAGCTGAGTCATGAGGAAAGTTTCCACATATTCTTCCATATTATGAACCCTTACATAATAGGAAAAGCTATTTTATTTTATCCTCCTCATACAAATTTTAGTCCTTTTTAAGCAGGCTTGAAGTAAGTCTTTACATTTTGGTTCATTTTTATTTCTTTTCCTATGTTATTCAACTCACATTCAATCCAAGCAGATTTCCAAGGTCTTTATTTCCAAACTAGTTCCCCTTTTAATCTCAGTCTCTCACTTTATTTTATATTTTCTACATGTTTTCTAGAGTCTTATTGAAAGCACAAAGAGCTTTTTCTAAATCAGTTCTTTCCTGTGAAAATTTATTTCTTTTAGAAATAGAACTTCTATACCTTGCTTGTGCTTGTGATTACAATCCAAAGTAAACGAAGTCATTCAAAGTAAACTTTGTTTTCAGGAATGTTTCCCCACCCTGATTATCTTTGAGGACAAAATAATGGGAAAGGCTTTTGTGTTGGGCAAAATTACTTTTGGCAAAGCTACACTGGAGTGAATGAATCCTTCTTTAACATGCACTTTAAGTGGGAAGATTATATTTCATTGTAGTTTTAAATATTGGGGAATGTAGAGGGGAATGAACCCTACTGCTCCTCTAAAAGCACAGAACATTTGCCTTGGAACTACACCAGGTAGAATTGTCTCTCTATGTCTATAGTCCATGCTGGAGCGATAGCACAGCGGATAAGGTGTTTGCCTTGCACGAAGCCGACCTGGGTTCGGCTCCTCTGCCCCTCTCGGAGAGCCCGGCAAGCTTCTGAGATTATCTCACCCACATGGCAGAGCCTGGCAAGATTTCTGTGGTGTATTCGATAAGCCAAAAACAGTAACAACAAAGTCTCACAATGGAGACATTACTGGCGCCCGCTCAAACAAATTGATGAGCAATGGGATGACAGTGACAGAATTATCTCTCTATGTCTATAGTCCATGAGAACAACTTATGCTCTTTGCATTCTAATCACTGAATTATATATATATATATATATTTAAAATCGCAGACCCTAAGTAGTAGAGCTAGTTTTTATGCATGACACGTCAGTGTCTGCTGCAGAAGCTGAGAAAAAGAAAGAACTTTTACTGATAATCCACTCTGCTAAGGATCAGCTCTTAGGCTTTTTTTCTTTTTGGTAAATCCATCATGCCTGCTTCCTGGAAAAGATTGGCCAATTTGCTTTTCCAAGCTACCTCAGACCACACCAAATAGAAAATGACAAGTATCTACAAGGTCTATTCTCACCTCACATCTGGAGTGTTGAAATGGAATAAATAATGGAATATTATGCAGCCACCAAGAAAAACAAAGTCATGGAATTTGCTTATAAATGGATGGACATGGAGAGTATCATGTCAAGTGAGATGAGTCAGAAGGAGAGGGACAGACATAGAATGATTGCATTCATTTGTGGGATATATCTTTTAAAAAGTATAAGACTAATATATACACACAGTGGAAACAAGAGCTCGGAGATCTGGTCTGCTGTCAGAGGCTTGTCACAAATAAAGGGTTAGAGAAGTTCACAAAGATAGTTAGAAAAGGAGCCACCAGGACAATGTTAGTTGGAAATGATTGCTCTGGACAAGAGTTGAGTGCTGAAAGTAGGTAAAGGGTATTGCAAATCATAGTGCCCAGAAGTGGGGTGGGGAAGAGAGAGAGACAGAGACAAAGACAGAGAGAGAGAGAGAGGAGACATAGAGAGACAGAGAAAAGAAAAGTTTCTGCCATAGAGGTAGGTAGGTTGCTGGAAGTGGGGGAAGGACAGGGGATGGTGGAAGGAGAACCAGGGACATTGGTAGTGGGAAAATGGGTATTGAAGCATCCTATGACTGAAACCCAATCATGAACAATTTTGTTAACCATGTAAATCATAGTGATCCAATAAAAAATGATAAATAATAATAATTCTCACTTCTCAGGTAACTCCTTGCTTTGCATCTTGCATGAACACTCAGGTATTTGCTAGAGAGCTTTCATTTGCCAGCAGTTCACACCCATGGACCAAGACAGCAAGTAGATAGGACAATTGCTTTTCTCTAACATGCACCATGACTAGTAGGGTTTACCCTCCAAATTAATCCAAAGTGGACTACTTTGTCCTTAACCTCCTTCATTTTAGAAAAACAAATCTGTGAGGATAAAAGGAATGATTCAGTGATCTCAGCTTTTGGAGGAGGGGTTGTTTGTTTGTTTTTGCTCTTGGGACACTTTCAGTAGTGTTCAGAACTTACTCCTAGCTCTGCACTCAGGGATCACTCCTGGTGGGACCATATGGGAAGCCAGGGATCAAACCCAAGTCTGCTGCTTATGAGACAAGCATCTTACTATCTCTCTGAAGCCTGATTTCAGCTTTTAAGGAAAAATAAGCTCTTTTTCTTACTTTCCAGAAGTGATGCCAGGTTCCTAATATTTTTATCGTTCTCCAATAATTCTAAGACAAGTCCAGATAAGAGAATATTGTGCAGATAATCTTGGTGATCATTACTTGGAGGTCATAGTATAAATATTTTTAAACCATCTAATGAGCTACAAAATCCAGTGTTTTCTAGGTAGGTCAGCCTTTGAAGAATATGAAGCAGTGAGAGAGAGACTGTACCTTGAAGAGCTTTACTCTCGGTAAGTCTCAAGTATCCTGTCTGTCATTTTGTAAATCTATCTTATTCTGTCTGCTTTTAGCTCAATTTTCAGGTGAGTCACCTCAAGACTTCAAACTGAAAAATGTCCTGGTTACAGCAGGAAGCAATGAAGCTTTCCAGAATTTTGTGAAATAAGATGATTTGTGAGCACATTCATCCAAACAATATTTTTCAGGGTTATTTTAAGCTTGTGCTTTTTTTCCCCCCTGATAATTTGACTCAGATAAGTACATGGAGTGTTAATGTAGAAAAATAAGAAAAGAAGGAGGCTGTTGTTATTATTAAGTAAGAAATCCACTTACAGAAATACATTCGCACTGTTTCTCATATTACACTGTGAAATTATCAAGATGGAATTAAAAATCTTTTTCAAAATCAGGAAGGTTAAAATGAACTTGATCTGGAGTTTGCCATGGCTGCTGAACAAGTGAAATAACTATTTAAGGAGTAGAAAAAGTATTCCACATGCATCCTGGGGGAGAGAAATATTTTTGGTGGTTTTCTCTTCCAGTTCAGTGATGATACAACTGACCAGTCAATGACGGATAACTCATAAAGACAAAATAACAACTACTTTCAACCTCCACATGTCCCTGGACACTTGTAGGAAGTTCTCCAAAGGAAGATGGATTTGCCGCTGCCAACTTACAGCTTTCATGAGGAGTTGTGACTCCCTTGAATTTACATCCACTATCTCCCCAAACTCTTACAGGACTCAGCTGAATGTGGGAAGAAACACACATTCCTGTACTTCCATATAATTAAAGTCCAAATCTATTAAGGTCCCGGGCTAATCAGCTCTGATCATTGGATACCTAATATCAATGAGTTTGGGAAAGCCTACATCACCCTTCAGTTGAACAAAATGAGCAAAGCAACAACTAGATGCTGACATTACTACCTGCTGTCAGGTATCTGTTATAAAAGTAGTAGGGCAAAGCATACCACACTCAAGAGCTTAAAATAAGGAGGTCTCCCTTGACTTAAGCTTCTGATATGTTGTTGATCCAGACTAAGTTCAGCTGAGCCATTCTTGCCTCACTTGGACTCACCTTCAAGTCCAGAAGTGGCAGACTGTTGACTGACCTTGGGTGGTCTCAGTTGGGAAATGTGGAGCAAATTGATTCTGTTCTACTGACATCATTTAACAGCTGGACAGCAGCCAGATCTTCTCAAGGCCATCCCAAAGGAACAAGAAATTGAGCAAAAATATGCAAACACTGTTCAAACCTCTGCTTGGGTGAAGGGAGTAATATCATACTTGCTAACATATCATGGTCCATGGCAAGTTATAAGCCGGGTCCCATGTTAAGGGGTAGACCAGAACACAAAACTAGGAGGGCACTGTAGAGTTGAAAGGCAATGGGAATTGTATAGGAAAGAATATAGAATGAATTCAATTAATACAATTTTTGCATCCCTCTAAGATAGTTTATTGTTTGATCCAAGTCAACCTTGAGTGTGTTGATTACTTTATAACACAACTAATTCCTTGAAAGGGCCCAAGCACCTAAAACTACGCATTCAGGCAAAGATGTCTGGTCAACTAATCCAAAATAGTTGAAACTGAGTCATTGAATTGTTACAATTATATATAATTTTTAGTATTAATAGACCTGGTAATTAATAATTACCAAGAGACTATGGTAATTCCATCTTCTTCTGTTTTGAAATAATGAAAATGGCAAGTCCTGGAGAAACATTGAGGTAAAATTTTTATTGTGTATTTAGGTAAATACATATGCAAATGATAAGCAACTAAAGAAATGACAATATAAAATTAACCTACTATACAGCACAAAGGCCTCTATATCCTAAGTAATGCTTCACCAAAAAATTAATATATAAATCAAAGATGCATTTCTTCAAAATATTAATTAGAAATGTTATCACCTATTTAAGTTACACATATTAAAGACTCTTACCATTAGATTGGCACTAAATCTTTTGAAACAAATTCTGCCCTGCCTTAAAAATATATGATATTTGAAGCAGAACCATCAACTAAAGGTGACAAGTTATTGGATTAATTTGTTGGAGAGCAAGAATTTTCTCTTGAAAGTTGATTATAACTCAAGCATCCTGGGTAAAATAAATTTTTTAGGAAAATCTCCCATTTTCATCTTCCAGGATCTGAACCCCAAATTATTTAGGATAGTATAGTTTCCTTAGTAGAAAATGATGGAATAAATCAGGTTCTTAATGCAGGTGTGATGAATTCAGTAATGATCTTTCTTGATCACTTGGCACAATTTTTTATCTAATCACTTCAGTTGGATATTGGGTCAGATGAAGTTCTGTTCCATGAGGCTATAACTCAGAGATAGTTAAATGAAAAGTGATTGAACTTTACACATGTCATAATATTTCTTGCTTCTATGATCAAAACAGTAAAGACATGATCATGAGAAAGACAGGGTAGTGATAGTTACTTCCAACCAAAAGGACATTAACTAAAATCAGTTCTACCAAGGCAGCAAACATCACATCCCCAGTCTTGTGCAAATTATTTTCTGGATGATTATTTGTGATGTTTCTTTTTCTCTTTGTTGATTAACTTTGTTTTAATTGCAATTTAACACTCATTTTATTGTGGTTTTTCACAAAGATGGAAGCAGAGTAGACAATATAATGTGACTTGAGAACTTATATTAGTACTCTGTGAACAAATTTCCCTCGTATCGGCACACGAGTTGCTTTCATTTAAATTTAATTGATGTATAATAGTTTACAATAGCTTTGAAATCATTATTTTACAGTTGCCCAGTATGACAACCAATCTCTCCACCAGTGTTTCAAAATCACCTGGGTTATTTTAGCTGGCTAGACTGAAGCACTGCCAGAAAGTCTCTCATTCCCAGAGAATCCTGTGTAACACTGACAACAGAAAACTTTCCAGAACCCTCAAAGAGAAAAAAAATAGAAAGATTACACCAAGAATCTTTCTTTTGTAAAGGTGAGACAGTCACTATCTTCCCTTGATTTTTTTTTGCAGTCTTAGCTGTCATTCAGAATGTGCAAAATCAAGAAAGCAGCCCTTCATAAGAAAAGACCAATTCCTCCTAAAGCTACTATTGCTGTAATGTTAGCGGACATTCAGATAAAAAGCCCCTGCTGGAATTTCATGAGACAATTCATGGAAAAGCATCAGGAAATAAGAGAACAAATTTATGTGATCCCACTTTAGAACAACAAAAATTGATTGAATCGCAACAACGTACCATGCTAATGAAAACAATCCATTTTATTTTCCATCCTTTGCTTTCACTGCCAAACACCCCCATAAAACTGATCTCTTAACTGTTCTTCCGATGTTCCCTGCCCCACCTACATTAATCTCTCAGCAACATTGCTGAAACTGGTCTCTTGAAGATAACCAATAACTTTTTGAACATTTCCTTATATTTTGTAAAGTAGAGAACATAAATAGAAAAATGCATAAAATGAAAACCAAGCATCAATAATTTATCACAAAGCAAGCACCTTCTACACCAGGAAATAAAACATTGACCATATCCCAAAAGTTTTCCATCTCCCACTGGAACACTCAGCACTCCCTACTAGCTAAGGATAATCTCTATCTTTGAATCTAATGCTGGAGTTTAGTGTTTCCGGTCTTTCAACTTTGCCACATCTTTCAGCATTTTTTTATGAATTGAATAATCATGTGTCTGCCTTATTATGAAATTGTTGTATGGCTTGTTTCTCCTCATATTCTTACAGCAAGATTCACTCATGCCATTACATGCAGCAAGTGTTCATTTTTACTGTAGTACAGGTATCTGCACTACATGAGACATCCTACAACTGTGTTTACCCACATTAATACTGGTGGACATTTAGGTTATTTCAAGATACAATAATAATAAATGATGTTTCTATGAACATTCTATGTATTATCTGTTTGATAACTAGAGTAGCTTCAAGATCAAAGAATACTAACACTTATAGATGATTAATAAGTGTATTAATAATATACTTATATTATTAACGTATAGTTAATAATACTGTCATCCCCGTTGGCTCATTGATTTACTCAAGCAGGCACCAGTAACATCTCCATTGTCAGACTTGTTACTGTTTTGGCATATCGAATATACCACGGGGAGCTTGCCATACAGGCAAGATACTCTCTGTAGCTTGCCGGGCTCTCTGAGAGGGAGGGGAGGAATCAAACCCGGGTTGGCTGCATGCAAGGCAAATGCCCTACTCGCTGTGGTATAGCTCCAGCCCAATTAATAATACACTTATAATAAAGTTCCTATTACTCCAGGAACTTTCAGACATTTAGTATTATCAGTCATTGGAGCCTCAGTCAGTAGGAATGCATACTATGGCTTTAAATCATAGCTTCCTATTAAATAATAAAGAAAATCACTTTCAACAGACTCATTGGAATTTGGTGTTTTCTTTTGTAAAGTGCTACTAACATGTTTCTATTATAAGTTGCCTTTTTCTTATTAATTTGTGTTGATTATGTAATATAAACTCTTTACCAGTTACTTGTTATGAAAATGATTTCTGTCACCTTCTTTTTAGAGGGAAGTGGAGATGGAGCCATATTCAGCTGTGCTCAGGGTTTATTCCTGACTCTGCACTTAGAGATCACTCCTGAGAGTGCTTGGGGAGACCATATGTGAAGCCGGGATCGAACCCAGTTCAGCCAGGCACAAGGCATGCACCCTATCTACTGTGCTATCTCTTCCACTCCTCTGTCACTTTCATTATAAAATATTTCAATTTTGATGTCCTACCTACTGACATGTCCTTTGTGTTTGGACACTTGGGATCATGCTCATGAAATCTTTTGTAATCTGGAGTTTCTAAAGATGTTCTCCTGTATTATCATCTAAAAGTTTCATAATACCACCTTTTACACTTTTTTATAATATTCTACTTAGATTTAGTTTTATGTGTATTATGTGAGATAAAAGTAAAGGATAATTTTTCTTTCTTTATGATCTTGTTGCCCCAAACCACTAGTGTATTGTTCTGCAATACGACATTCCATTTATTAAGGAGTTGTTTTTGAGCCACTCCCTGTGATGTAAGTGATGGAGTGGAGGGGGAGGGGATATACAGTTCCTAGATCTGAGTACCCACATTTAAAGCATGTGCTCATCCCATTGACTTACTTCTCTGTCTCCTGTAGTACCACCTTCTGTTAGAAACAAGCTACTTTGTTCCTAGAATCTCTATTCTATTCCTTGTCTAGCTTTCTTTTGGTAGTATCACGCCGCCTCTATTAGATTATAAAATCTGGTCTTCTAAACCATCTATTTTTCTCTTCTTCATGGTGTAGTCCCTATTCTTAACCCTTTCCAGGAAATTACTCCTTTACAATAGTTACTCATACAATCGATGAACATAGTATAGCTATCCATTTGCTAATGGCTTACCATTTGCAGTATATTTGTAGTGTATATATATATATATATATGTGTGTGTGTGTGTGTGTGTGTGTGTGTGTGTGTTGCTTAGATGTCCTTTGTGTCCTGTTTTATGTTCTTTACACTGCTTAAATATTTTTGATGCTGCTGGCTCATAGATACACATTTGACTTTGCACATAGATTTTGATTTAAATTCACCAATAAGGAATCAGATCTGGAAGCTCTAGACACTCCCAGCCTTGACTCAAATGAAAATAGAATCAAAGAACTATGTTTTGTCTCCCCACACCCAGCCCCATAACTTCACTGTAGTCAGTGTTGTAATAAATCTCTATTATTTTTCAAAGTTTCTAATTGGTTTTGCTAAAGAGAATTGTGGTCATAATTGGAACTTTTAAGTTTTGCCCAGATATAATTTCACTTAAGACATCTATGAAAAACTTCCCTGGATTTTATGTATTTCTAGTCATATATAGCATTATTACTAATAAGCTGGTACCATTTAAAACTCTAAATTATTCTTTAAATACAACTGCAACTGCATCTCACTAATTTTGGTAAGTAGTCATTTTGCTACCATTCACTTAAAATTATTCACTATTTTTCTTTATGACACCTTCTTGGACCCATAAGGTCAGTTGGAGTATATTTCCAAAAGTAGGTTAGTGTCTTGTAAAAGTTTTCAGTGACTTCTAACTAAATGACTCTGTATTCAGTAAGAATTTTCTTATGCTGTAAATCCTTTGAAACTTGTTGAATCTTGTCTTATGCCCTTGCATATGATCAATTTACATACATGTTTCATTTATTCCTGAATATAACATATATTTCATAGTTTTTCTAGATCAAATTCAGTAGTACTTAACTTGTGTGTTTTTCTGATTGTTCAATCATTTTCTTATAAAGCATTTTAAAAATTTTCATTGTGTTTGGAAATTTTGCACTTCAAATTTTGTTTTACTTATCTCATTTGCTAGATATATACAATATAAAATTGGATATCTTCTTGGTAAAAAATGATTATTTTATTGTTTTAAACACTTAACTTTTATGTTTTTTAACTAATATGTTATTAATGTATAAATGCATGATTATTACTGCATAAATATATAATTGGCATGAAAATAATATAAATATTAGTGTAAATCTACAAATTCTTTTGGTTAGGGTTTGGATAATTTACCATTTTCTTTCTTTTTGACTTTTAATCATTTCACATGCATCATTTTCTAAAGTTAACTTTTTAATATAGTTAACTTTTTAATCACCTTTCACAAATGTGTTCTAACTAGTTTAATTTCAGATAATAAAGTGATGTATTTGGGTTCATGCCTACTAACATATTCAGTGCCTTTTATTTGTCTCACCATTTCTTCATTTTTTTCTTCCTTCTCCTTTTGAACAAAGTATTTCTAGTACTTCAATTTTCCTCACAATGTAGTAATATCCATCCTTAACATTTTTTGGTGTTTTACCTAATGAAGACAGACAGTCTTCCTTCTTCTAGACCAATGAAAAAGAAAACAAAACAAAAAACTGCAGTTTTTTTCATTTCATTCACTTGCCTTCCATTTAGATGTTACTGTTATAGTTTTTCATAAGACTCTACTCTTTGGGGTTTTTTGTGGTTCACACCTAGCAATGCACAGGAGCATCTAATTCTCATTTCTAACTTCTATTTCAGACTTTGAATCTGAATGTTGTCCCTTCTATCTGTAGCATGGATTCTACATGAGAAATTCTCCTAGTTTTCACTCAGTGAAAATGCTGCTTATCTACTTTGGGAAGTTATTTTCTCTTGAAGCAGAATTCTCAGTAGCTGTTATTTACAGTGAGTGCATTGAACAAAACATTTCATTACCTTCTAGCTTCCATTGTTTCTATTCTGAAGTCAGCTTGTCACTCTAATAGTAGTTCCCTTGAAAGTAGTTTGACTTAAACTCCTTTGGAAGTTTTTATTGTTTTTCTCTTTGAATTTGGCTTTCCCATGCTTTGTTATGATGAGTTTATTCTCCTGCTTGGGGGTTATAAAAGTGAGTGACTATAGATAGTGCTATTTTGTTCATCTAGAAAACTGAATTTCCACCATTCACGTATTTCTTCTGGTCCATAATCTTTTTTTCATGGCACAAATATCCACAAACTTTGACAGAGTACTCTCACCTAATTTCCTCACTAATTTTAACACTCCATACTTCATTATGTGATTGATTTTCATACGGGGTTATATTTTACTCAATTTTAGGAATTGAGGCAATTCTTAAATTCCTAAATGCAATTGTGACTTCAGTACCTTCAAGGGCTGGATTACTTCCAATTCTCCCTGACTCCCATGGTGTTCTCAACTTTAGAGGAGGAATTTTACCAGAGTCTATCAGAAGGTCTTAGACTTTCATTTTCTTGTCACAAATTTAGTCACAACTAAATGTCACAATTTCTGTCCTGGAACTCAGCTTCCCAATTAACCACATTTAACAGATGCCTCTATGTAAAAAATTATGCCTCTAAGTTCTAAAGGGAAAACTCACCTTCCTCAGTGAGCCAGCCCTAGTTGCTTTGCTTACACCTTTTATCGGATAAACCTTTTTTTGCCATTTTTCATTGAGGCGACTTACATTACAAGGGTATGGACAATACCAATTGAAAATAAATCTCAAATATAAGAACACAGACCAAAAAGTTCCAGGATGTGAAGGGAATGAGGAGGAAGAATTAGGTTGCCAGGAAGTAATACAGGAATGCAAGTGGAGGGATGACATATGGATGGTGATAATGGAAGTAACAGAATGTACTAAACTAAATAAATAAACTAAAACTGTTACTGTCAATTTACAAATAATGATATATAGGGTGGGAAAGAAGACATGCTGGACTGGAAATGATATTGGGTGGAGGGTCATGGGCAATTTCATTTTAGGAAGCAGGGGATAAGTCAGTAGTTTTGTATATCAGTACCAAAAAATTGAACACCATTGCAACCTTTTAACCTAAAGTAAAATTATATGTAAAAAAATTAATATCAATGACCAAATCTAGAAAAGTGGACACCTATGTGAGTCCAACAAATATTCAGAATAATTCTCATAAGTTTATTAAACTGCAAGTAAACATAGAACATCTCTAACAAATAGTTCTGAGGAAAAACTATATCCACCTGTATCCATAGAATAAAAGAATAAAATCAGATATCAACCTTACATCACTCACCAAAATCAACTTAAAATACCTTAAAATTCCTTCATATTCATCTTGGCATTAATAGTATGCATAAAACATCAAAAGTATAAGGAACTAAAGTAAAAATCAACAAATGACTGTATCAAAGTAGCAAACTACTTTGCTACATCAATGTAGCAAAATAAATTATCATCAACATGAAAAGGTAACCTAAACTCTGATTGGAGCAACAGGACATTCATATGCAAAATAATAATTATTATCTATAATTCATATATGTATAATCCTTCAGTCCATCCATCGCAAATGTAACTTAAAATGGATCAGAAACCTGACATAAAACACAAAACTAAAAAATTCTTGGAAGATCACATAGAACAAAATGTAGATGACACTGACTCCAGCAATGATCTTTTAGATACAGTACCAGAGGCAAGATCCATGAAAGAAATAAGTACACTGAAAATAATTAAAATTAAAATTTTTATTCTGTGAATGACTATGTCTGGGAAAAGAAAGAGTGAAAGACTGATTCTCCCCAAAAGAAAAATATCTCCAGGCTATTTCGAAGACATAATGGTCAACAAATTTCAAAATATTACAAAACTTAAGTCAGCAACTCAGAGATTTAAGCAAGCCCCAAAAGAGAATTGTTAAACCAATCCATTAAAAATCAGTCATTACAATCAATCTGCTGAATCCCTAAAGCAAAGAGCAAGTTTTAAAGATCATGAAAGAATTTTTTTAAGTTTCACTCTGTTCAAGGAAATGATAGCATGATCCTTCCTCATCAGAAACCATGGAGCGCAGAAAACAATGGAACTATCCTGAAGATGATGAACTAATTCTATAAGCAGTGAGGATTTTTTTAAGTGAAATAATATATTAGTGTTCCATATGAACACTAAATAATATATTAGTGTTCCATATGAATACAATTTTGGAAAGTCCACTGAGAAAAGCAACACTAAAATGTCTCCCTATTGAAGGAAAGATTGGAACACAGAAATCAGTAATACACAAAAGCTCTCTTCCCCCACTGCTTCCTGACCTGGGTTCTATTATTACTTGGCTCAACTACTCAATGAAAGCAGGGAGGGGCACTTTGTCTGAAAGCACTTCCACAGATGCAAGTGGAGAGAGGAAGCAAAGGTAACTCATGTCCTTAGAAGTTAAAACACATCCACAGAAAAGCTCCAAGTTCTGATGAGAAATAATAAAGGGGAAATCTCATGGAAATGTTCAGTTTTCAGCAGTGTAGCAAGCTTAACCCAACCATCAAACTTATTTGAAAGCAGAAAGCCAACCCTCCAGCAAAGGAATTTATTCATGTCCTATCTTAGGGACATGGATACCTTTCAGAGTAGTTTCAATATCATAGAAGGAAAATTACAATATGTTTGTTTTCTTGGAGACAAAATTTTTATTTTCAAAAGAGCATTCTCTTTTTTAATTACCAAGGGGATACACTTAAAATATATTAGACATAGTTGCTTTAGTAAAGACTGTTTGCAAATAAAAATACCAAAATCAAGCATTTCTTCATAAACAAAAGAACCCAAGTTACTAGAACGCATATAAAAATTATTAATGTGTCCGTTAATACACATTAATACATTTAAAATGAGAAATAAGGGGCCAATGTTATGTATAAAATTTTGCTTATATCTGTGCAATAAAAAGGAAGATTAATAAGAATATTCATTTCCTGCTAAGTAATGTGTAAGTATAATGTATTCCTAACCAAATTCCAGCTTAAGAAGGATAATGAAAAAAATCATGACAAAAACATAAAGTCGGAATAGAATTTAAGGGCAGTAAGAGAAACTGGGGTATGCAATAATTTAGCAAACAATTAAAGAGGTTGTTCAAATCATAAAGAATGAACTACTCAAATAAACAAAAAAATAACAGAAGCTGGTTTAAATGACAAAGAGTTTGAACAGGAAGTCTGCTTTTTTATCTTCTTTTTTAATATCTAAATAAACCCAGATGGCTCACATTTTAATTGCTTATGAAAAGGAAACCAATTATACTTAGAGTATGAAGCTTAACATTCAATCCTAGAAGTGTCTGGAAATAGAAACCTCTTAATAAATGATTACTGAGGACTGCATGAAAATGGAATTGCACTGAGGGGCTATGTACATCCCTATAAAATCTAAAAAAGAGATAATAGTGTTTAAAAAGGAAAGGACAACTTTATGTCAACATTGGAAAAACTGAGTGTAAAAGTGCATATCTGGCCCTTTTCTATTCCCCTATAGCAACTAATATAATGTTGAGGTCTATCTATTAATTTTACAGTCAGTATAGTATTGATTGATTTATAATAAGCACTGCTTCTTCCTAAAAGACAAGAAAATTTGTTTCTAAGCTTTCAAGAGAATTAAGTTATCTATTAATATTTTCATTCTGCCATCTGTTGTCAACATTATTTTCTTTCAAACTATACTTATCATAGCAAAGCCTATGAATTTTACATTAGAAAGCACAAGAAGTATATAAAACTTTGCTTTCTGTGTTCCATAGTAAAATGCCTGTTTTGAAGATATAAAGTGCATATGGGTGTTAGAATTCATCATCACTTAAACCATTTTCTATAAAGGTAAGGTTTAGAAAGTTACTCAATACACAAACCCATTTTATAAAACTGAAAATGTATTTCTCTCATTTAAGCAATTCGAAAGGAAATTACTGGGTTAGAATGTAGTCATAGTTTTGGAAATTCTGATGCCTCAGCTTGCCTTCTGGGTCTTTTTTGACTTACAAGTAGAGGACCAGAAGGAAAAAGTGGATGATCAAATCTTATGATTCTGTTTTATATTCTAAAATATTATTTTAAGAGGAGCATTTATTTCACCTTTGGATTACCATTATCTGGATTACCATTACTCTGTCCATCTGAAATGAAGCAAGCAAGGGTGTCTAAATAAATGACCCAGATCTGGAAAAACTACTTAAAATATACATGTCGATCCCTAGAGACTCATCTAAGTTTGTAAATTCAACAATGCTTTGGGAAGGAGACTCATCTTAGCCACATCGTCTAATTACTCAGGTCTGCAAAGGAAGAGTAAAATTCTATTTTGGAGAGGGGCAGATATGAAAGGAAAGAAAAACTCTTCAGATAAAACTGATCTGGTGGAGCTAAGCATATCAAGGAGAAACCCCTAACAGGAAGGCTCTGTTGATCCAGGATCCAGGGATCAGGACCAAGAAAAAAAAAAAACTTACTTTGAGAAGCAAGACATGAAGAAAGGAAAATATCCAGAGAGATCCATGACTGTCCAAGTTCATTCCAAGCCTAGCTCTTTTGAATCCATCAACTGTTTGGAAATTGAAATCAACTTCAGAGGTGGGGACTAGGTGCTTTAAATTTTCTCAGTTGGAGTCCATATGTCTTTAGGGTACCCCAGGGTATTTCAAGGGGGTTGCAAGGGGGAAAGTCACATAAATAGGGACCATGTCATGAGTCTAGGGTGGTAACTGGTAGGACAGGGGGCACATGGGAAGAAAATAGGGTCTGAAGGGGACCATAGTTGGAAAAAGGTTGGAGAAACTGCAGTAAACCAGTAGCACTCAAAATGCAGACTGAGACCAGAGGCATTGGCATCACCTAAAAGCACTTAGAAATGCTGATTATTGCCTGGCCCCCACCCAGACTTACTGAACTGGAGACGCCAGGGAGAGTGTGCAGCCAGCTGGTTCAGCAAGCTCGTCTCCTGATTCTGATGCTCTTGCAAACTCGAGAAACCATCGTGCCATCCAATCCCTTTAGATTTGGTTGCAAAATCTATATAAACAAACCATACAAGTCACACCAAATAGTCTTCCAGCATTGTTTTTCAAATCTGGAGTGGTTTCAAGGTCTGAGCTGACCTCCCACCAAAGAAGAGGTATTCCAAGTGCATTCCATGAACAAATGAAGAACTTTGTCTTTCACCACAATTTTTCAGCAGAGAAGGAACAAAGCTTTAAAGGGTTGTAAAGCAGTGGGCAGGTAGGCCAGTCCCTCAAGTGACCCCAGGGGCCGAGTGAACCCCATGTTTTGTAACCATTTTGAACCCAGGATCGTCTACCCTAAAGCGTGTCCTGCTCACAAACACCCCGTAGCCAGGTAAACCCGCTTGATATTTAAACTCTTATTGTGTCTGATTTGCTGCAGTCTTTCCTGATGCCTTGCAAACTTCACAACTTGTCAAGCATCACTGCCTCTGTCCAAGCACTCAGATATTGGTGATTAGATGTGTGAGAAGTTGGGAGAAAAATCAATAGCAAAGTGGATGAAATGGAATTTCAAGTGAAAATGGTCGGAGTGAAAATTTAAGAGATGTTATCAACTATCTAACAAGTAATAGGAAGAAGTGGGCTCAAGCCATTGTCTCACTTCCACATTTTGAACTACGAAGTAGTCATACAGGTTTTTTTTTTCCTAATATTACATTTGGGGGAATATGAAGGGTAAGACACTGGCCTCTCCCTCACCTCCTGGGCAGGAAGCCAAGTCCCTGTTACATGCAGCTGTCTGTCTTTTTCCATCTGTTCTTTTTCAAGTCTGTACTGCAAGCAGCTGTTTGTGGATCTATCCCTTCTGGTAGCACCAAGGTCAGACTCTCAGCTAGCCTGGCGCCTCAATGACTCTGTAAGTGACAATATACCTGGATCTCTTCCTGCTGGCCTCCAAGTGCTTTCTTCAGATTACTAATGTACAGACTCTCAGCCATCTGGTCTACCATGATGCATATCTACATCTATGTATCCTTGGCTATATAATAAATATATACATACACCAATATTCATAATAAAGAGTAGAATATCCAGAATAATATCTACACACACAAACCCAAAATAGAGATACTCTTTGCTATCACTTCCCAGTTTCCTCCATAAAAAAGAAAATAGTCCTAATGCCTAATGGCATCTTTAATAGGGTGCGACTCGGGACCGAGATGTTTCTCAACCTCTGTGACTTTCAGAGCTAAAGCATTGTTAACACCGTAGAATTGAGGCATTTACTCTTTTGACATGTTCATCCAAATCAAGTAGATTTGAAAATGTCTTCTTCACTCTGTTGATGAAGAGCCAAGGTATATTTTCCCTTTATACCTGTATATACAGGCTGGAGAGCCAGTAAAGCAGGTAAGGTATTACAAGAAGTTGATCCTGGCTTGATCCCTGACCCTGAGCCTAACAACAATGATCCCTAAGCACAGAGCTAGGAGTAAGCCCTGACCACCAACCAGATGTGGCCTCAAAAACAAATAAAAAACAATAGAAGAATAAGAATATGTTCCCAGACTAGGGGATAAGGTTTAAGTATTAGAGTGCAGTTGTAGTATATACAAGATTTTAAACTCCTATCCCACACGGCTCCCAGGAAACTTATGAGCTAATCCCAAGAACCACCAGATCTACGAACTATATCCTGAGTTCATCTGGGAGGTGCCTCTGGATGCTCTAGGACTGATGGATATGGTCCCTATATGAAAAAAAAGAATTTTTTAATAAGGCAAACTTAGAAGCTAAGGATGTAGTGAAGAGAATTTGCTCTCCATGTGTGAGGCCCTAAGTTTCACTACAGAACTACAAAATATGTGTGTGTGTGTAGATATTCCCTTAACCATCAGTTACTTTTTTTCTCCATGTTCAATGTTGATATCACTCGCATGACTATAAGCTAAGTTCACCTTTTTGAAAAATTCACCAGGTGTAAATTCAGCTGCTAAAAGGAGGCTTCTGCCAGCCTCTTTCAAGCCATCCTTTTGTAATCATTTGCAATCCCCATAGCTCCATGGGCATTAGAGTAAATATGATTCTCTGACTGCTCTTGGAAAGGGCTTTGACTAAAGCCTACCCAGCAGTAGCTTCTCCCCAAAGACTATGCAATTGAAAACTGGAATTTACTCATGAAAGGAAAATTATTTTTTAAATCCTAAAAAAGAATGTCAGACAGGATGTCTGCCCCATATCTTCTCCCAGGTGTTCTCCCTCCTGACATCACAGATGATGCACAGAACCACTACACAAAATCTGCATGTTCTCCTTGGGTCAAATAATGAGGTACAAAACATCACTAGGATTCAAGACAGAAATTAGCAATACACCATTGAAGCAGCATTTGAAAAGTGGGGAATTTTCCCAAATTTCAGAGATTTGGCTTGATTCTCCTCATGCTTACTACAAAAATGGGATAAATCCATAAGTATATTACAGTGTTTTTAAATGCAGAGCACTCAAGCATTTTGTTTGTCTTAAAATTAAACACCCAAATAAACAGATCAGTTAGTCATATCATTACTAATAAAAAGTTTTTAAACACCGAATATGAAGAAACAGGTTATCACTGAGTTATCTGTACATAGAGAACCAAATATTTGCTTTCCTTCCCTTAGTCATTTAACCTTCTCACCTGGTAGTAGATACATAATGCCCTGAAATTTGCTTTTGCTGATGCTAGAGAATATCTGTTATATAGAATTGTAAACACCGCTGCTGGTTTTGACATTTAAGGAGCAGGAGGTCTGATTTGAAATGCTCCAGCTTTCAAAACCCTGGAAGCTTGGGTCCCCTCCCAGAACAGACCCAGGAAAGAGCAGGTTAACTTTTCTGACCCCGGAAGTTTTCCAAAGGTTAAACTCAATTAACTGCATACCCAGTTGATGACTGAGGGGTAGAAAGGAAGAAGGGGAAGGGAGATGTACAGAGGAAGAGTGCAGTGTTCCTCTGAGGGACAAACCTGGACATCACCTCAGCCACTTGCCCTGGAGATTGAGGTGGTTGCAGCACTGGGGCTAGAAATCAATTGAGAAATTGCACTCTGACCATCTTAACAAGAGCTTTGCCAGCCAGGCTTCCCTTTCAAGAGACTGCAGAGCATAAAAACAAAATACAACTGTTTTGATTCCTTTGACCTCTTTTCTAATGCTTTTTTCTACTCACAACAAGAATTTTTTCGCTGTATCACTGTCATCCCATTGTTCATTGATTTACTCGAGCGGGCACCAGTAATGTCTCCATTCGTCCCAGCCCTGAGATTTTAGCAGCCTCTCCTTAACACGTTTTTCCCAATGATTGGAGGCTTTTTCAGGGTCAAGGGAATGAGACCTGTTATTGTTACTGTATTTGGCATATTGAATATGCCACGGGGAGCTTGCCAGGCTCTTCCATGTGAGTGGGATACTCTTGGTAGCTTGCCACGTTCTCCGAGAGGGACGGAGAATGTATATCAGAGAATACAAGCAAGTATGTTAAAACCAAATACATGTGTGCTGCTTTAGACACATCAGTGGGCTAGACTATAAGAGGTCGTGCAGCTGCTTTGTGGCCACATGCTTCCAGGAGCTTTGTTCTATATTGTCTCTGGATCTTAGCTGTTGATGGGATTACATGGCACCGGGGGCAGTTTCTAGGTGTGACTGCCAAGCTACTGGAAAATGGGGGGTCTGGGTAGAGGAGGCCCAGTCCCAATCCAAGCAGGCTTGGAGATCTCAGTCACAGGTCCCGCATGCCTGGGTTCCTCTGCCATTTCCTTCATGCATGAGGCTGGTCTGTGTGGAGAGTGGTCGTGAGCATGGTTGTAGCTTGGTTCCAGAGGTTTTTGGCTGTTGGGGCTCTGCTTAGGGCAGGAAGGGAAACTCAACCAGCCCCCCTCCGAGGGGACTGGTAAAAGGGCCCATGGAGGTAGGAGAATTTTGTAATAATGTTTTAAGAATACCAAACTGAACTACCTTACTGAAACACCAAATAAAATCATGTAAACACTGAGGTTCAAACCCTCACCTTATTGTGTATTATTATAAAGCTGAAGATCACCCCTCACTTCCCAGAATAACACACATAAATCATTGCTTCTTGCAATGTAATTGTTAGTATGTGGCATGCATTATTTTTGACTCATTTAATTCTTAGCTAAACCAGCTGAGATGTGGGTACTGTATAATGACTGTCATTTGACAGATTCAAAACTGAAAGACACAGAGGCACTGAGTCAGTTGCCTGAAGTTATTTCTCTAGAGAATCACAGAGCTGTGTACAGACTAATCTTTCTACACCCGCAGACCAGCATCTGTCCTGCACTCTGGTCCAGAGACCAGCACTTCTAACCAAGGTGGTATACCAGTAGGTTTTCTACATCTGCAGATCAGCACTGGCTCATGGACTGCTGGTTGAAGACCACTGCTTTATTCCACCCTCTCGAATCACCATAATCTTCTATTTGCCTGGTAACCAAAATTGCAAACTTGTTCATGAACAACTTTGTAAGGGTCTATCTCACAGTGATTCAATAAAAAAGTGAAAAAAAGAAACTGTTCACCAAGCACCCTCAACTTTAAGGGAAAGGTGCAAAATTGTTCTTACCCTGAACCCTCCCCCCATCATGACCATTTTTCAATGAGTGTCCAGGTTATCTTGAATTAGTATCCAGAAGCTCATATCCTCTTGTGAAATTTTCTTCTCTATTCCACTGTTCCCCTGGTACTATCCAGTCACTGCTCTTAGTAAGGGTGACTTGGAGGCTACCTGTGCTTCATTCCAACTCCAGGGCACTTATTCTAATCCCCAAACTAGGCATATGGGGAGCTTTGCCCAGAGTGAGCAATCCACAGACAGATAAACCTATTTGCTTCTATTCTTTGCCTTTGGTGCATGAATTTTGAAACGTCACCAAGCACGTTACCATACACTTGACAACAGATCCCGGTGACAAGGAAGGAAATGCAGATGATAAAGGAAAGTACCTGATTAGACAGGATTCTCCAGAAAAGGACTCAATATGATGTATGGGTGTATGGAAAGAGATTTATGATGAAGGATTAGCATGCATAATTGTGGAGCCTGGGAGGCTCTTAATCTATCTTCTGCCAGAAGGGACACCAGCAAAGCCAGTGTGTTGCGGTCAAATCTGAGTCCAAACATCTGAGAAGGAAGCTAGTGGTGTTAGTCCTGGTTTAAGAATCAGGAGCAGTAATGTCTAAGGACAAGATGAATAGATTGTCCAGCTTAACAGGAAAGAGAGTCCCTCTCCTTTTACCTTTTCATTTTATTCAGATTTTCAGTGAGTGGAAGGATGCCCACCCACTCCGAGAACTCCCAATTCTTTGCTCAGTCTACTGCTCAAACACTAACATTCTCACAAACACACTGCAAAATAATGTTTTACCAGAAATCTAGCTACCCTGAAAGTTAGACACAGTAAAAGCCACCATTATAGAACGCCACCTGCAAAGCAAACAACTGTCCATACAATTTCAGCAAATTCATGAGCTCTGAGCCTACTCCGAGTCTACTGAACAGGGTAGGCCCTAAGTCTTAGACAATTTCAGTATCTAGTTGCAAGTCTTCAGGGCAATCTTTTGGAGAGTTTCTTTAAATAAAAAATACTTCGTTAATTCTTGAGAAGGAAGCATTGGTTGAACATCTTATTCATTGGTTTACGTTTCAGAAGCACGTCCCACAAGAAGGCATGGGGATTTGGTATCTACCAAGGATGCATTGATGTGTCCTCTTGGGTGGTCCTCAGGACATGGAAAGAGTGAACAACATCCCATAAGAAACCACCTACATGTCCGCATGGTCTGGATCAGCCTGGTACGGGGTCAGAGTCCTAAGCAGCTAAGTGTAGTTGGCTTCTCTCTTCCCATTCCATAACTCTAATATCCTGAGTAGTTAATTTCCTTTTATAGGTCCAGTTTTTTCATCTTAAAATGAGTAGGTTCAACTGAATGAATGCTTAAAACTCCTTAAAACTCTATAATCATTTTAGCTCAAAGGACTGGAGTGCATGCCTGATCAGCACAATATCCTGCATTGGATCCCAAACGTTGCAGGTCCACCCATGAAGCACCCACAAGTATGACTTCATTGCCCCCCCAAACCACCAAGTAGGCCAAGGAAGATGGCCCTGCCAGACCCCAGCCCTGAAGCCATTGAGCCCACACCACAAGTAGTGCTGGGGAAAGCTCTGGGCCTCCGAGCTCCACTGGAGAAGCCCAAAATATGAATATTTTCAAAATAAAAGAAGGGCTAGGGACTGGTTCAAAGGGTATAGCATAATGCAGACTTCACATTCCCTGTATTACATTGGTCCCCTAAGAGTCACCAGGAATGATCCCTAAGTACCAAGCTGAAAGTTGCCCTGGGGCATCACCAGATGTGACCTAAAAAAAAAAAAGACATTTTTTAAATAAAATAAATTTCAATTAGGCTCATTTCCTTAGGGATCTAATACTGAGAAATACTGAGATGAACTTAAGAGACTCTTTGAAGCTGGTCCTCAGACTGGGTAATAGACTCGACTGACACTGCGGGAAACACAAGTGTAGCCAACAGGAAACTCAGTGCAGAGAACAAGCAGGGAGTTGAAGGAGGCTCGAGATTTCAGGAGCCCTTGCTTGGCTCTGCGGTGAGTCTGGCAACATCGGCACAGCTGGTGGAGTGGAGACTCTACAAGGAGACGCCCTCAGTGTTCTGCCAGGACCTGGCGTCTAATTCCTGGCTTAACTTGGGAATGAAAGCCAAGCAAAACTCACCTCCTTTTCAACCTGCGTTTGGCACTCACTTTTAACAGAAAAATTGTTGGCTTCAATTCCTTCATCCTATCACCTTTTTTTTTATCCCTCTTGATGATCATTTTAATCTACACTTCTTAAGAGCCAGAGGACTCCACTCAAATTCATTTTCCCCCATCCTTAAGCGGTGATTCTTTAATTTTATTGCGCATAAAAATCACTAGCAGAACATGTTTAAGAGGCATCGTCCACCTGCATGCATTTGCCAGGGCTGCCCTAATAAAGTGCCACATACTGGGAAATTTAAACAATAGAGGCAGACTTCCTTCAGAGTCTGGAGACTGGAAGTCCAGAATCAAGCTCTCGGCACCCTGGGGCTCTCCTGGGGCTCTCTCCTGGTCTTGCAGTTGGCCCCCTTCCCACTGTGCCCTTGCAAGGTCTTTGCTTTGCCTGGAAGCATCCCTGGATTTCCAAATTTCCTCTTCTTGTAAAGACACTAGTTGAGTAATGGTTCATGTGATGGCCTAGTTTGTACTGATTCACTTTTTGATAAGCCCTACCTATAAATAAGGCTCTGAGATCTTGGGGGTCAGGATTTCAACATATGAGTTGGGGTTCAGGGCTTCAACAGAAGAATTTTGGAAGGACATAGCTCACCCCTTAAGACCACAAAAAATCTACCTCCCACATTTTGATGCATAAATCTTTTGTGGCTTTTTTTTTCTTTTTGGGTCACACTCAGTGATGCACAGGGGTCACTCCTGGCTCTGCACCCAGGAATTACCCCTGGCGGTGCTCAGGGGACAATATGAGATACTGGGAATTGAACACAGGTCAGTCACATGCAAGGCAAATGCCCTACCCGCTGTGCTATCGCTCCGGCCCCTTTCGTGGCTTTCTTTCTTTGGTAGCTGGTTGTTCTTTTTGTTGCTGCTTGGTATTTTTTGTGGTTTTTTTTTTAAAACCCTCCCACTTCTGATTCTACCAAATATATCTTGAACGGATATTGTTTTCAACTCCTTGTGCCTGCATCCCCTATATGGATCTGTCTCTTCTTACTTTCCTACTGCTTTCCATGAGCTCAGCTTCTCCACCCATCTTGTTTGGGTTTGTGTCATGTTCGCCATCGATTTATCTGTATCCAATACTGCAGCCAATATTTTTAACCGTTCTGCCAAAGTACACAGGTGCTGAGGAAACCAAAAGCGAAAACAATACTTCTCTTTGAGTCTGCATTTCAGTGGCTGGGAAACAGCATTTGGAGAGCTGAAAGAAGTTCAGCAAGAAATCAAAATCCAAGTTCTGGTCTCCCTTTCAGTTTGGGAGTTATTGCTTTGGGACCTTTAAGACCTTGATGTCTGGGGAGTACCACCTTGGCTCACACTTGCATGTGGCCTAACTAACACAAATTGCAGTGCTGGCATCACGTGTTAATGAAAGGTGGCCAGTAAGGTTCTAGCAAGAGGAACAATTTTCTATGGGTGCAGTCAGAGAGATAATACAGAGATAAGGCATCTGTCCAGTACACAGCCGACCCCAGTTTGATGGCTGGCATCACATATTGTTCACATACCGAGCACCGTCAAGAGTGATTCATCAGCACAGAATGAGGAGTAAGCCCTGAGTTCCACGGGGTGTGGTCAAAACTAATAAATTCTCCATAAGACTAAACAGATTTCCTTGCCTGCAAGGGCCCCAGACTCTCCCACCACCAACCCCTCCACACACACCAGGCACCCACACGGACACACACGGGCACCTGGGAGTTGGCTCTGGACTAGGCAGGTACTGCCAGGCATCAAGTCCACACCTGTTCCAGCCAGCTGTACATGTCCCTCGCAGTCTCAAGATATGCTGACTGCTGGGAATTTCAAGGAAACACTTTCACAGAGACTCGTGGATCCTGTGCTTCCAGTTTGGCTGCAACTTGCCAGAGCAGCATTTTTCTCACTTTGCAGGAACCCAAAGTGGGAAGCAAAATTCACTCAACCCAAAAATACATTTCCTCCTTGAATTCCTGAACAGAAGACTATTAATGAACGGGGTCTTAAAGGCACAGTGCAGTTTGCCTTCTAACATAGTGAGGGTCTAGACAGCTTAGATTTCCTTCCCTTTCAGTCCATAATATTCCACCAATAACACAGTTTACTTAATGAAAGAAATGATCACTTGTATCACTTGTCATTCCGTTGATCTTCGATTTGCTCGAACAGGCACCAGTAACGTCTCCATTCGTCCCTGTCGCGTGTTAGTGTAGACAAATGGTATCTGCTCACTCCAGGAACAGGAAGAGCCTCAAACTGTTCATTCAGGGTTTTGACGAAGAAATCTGACCATCTCGTAGGTGGGCAGCCACGCGGTCTTTCGACGTCCCGTGGAATCCAGTCGGTAACAGCTCTAGTCCAGCAGTCATCTCTAAATCACATTACATGTCCAGTCCATCTGATTTTTGACGCCTCTATAGAAACGATAGAAGTGAGAGAAAATGATAGAAACTTCCCCTACTATGAAAACCAGAATCCTTTATGGTTTCAGGCTTATTCTGTTCCAATGAGATTGAAAGAATATTTGCTGGGTTTTGAGAAGGAAAATCAACAGCAAAGCCCAAAACTCCTATTTTCTGATTTAAAAAAAAAAAAACATGAGCTATTAAGACATAGAACATGATAAAATTTAGAATGTGTATCAAGAGGCTTTCTCAAGCAGATTTTTATCTTCCTAGTTCAATCAATGTCTGTTCAAGATAAGGACAGAAACAGAATTTCAAGGATGTTCTCAAAGCTACATTAAAATGATCCAGGGAGCGGGAGAGGCAGGGGGAGAGGGAGGGAAGTAGAGAGGGAGAGAGACAGAGAGAGAGAGGGAGAGGGATAAGAGGGACGGGGAGAGGGAGAGCGAGAAATCTATGTGCTGGAGTTCACTCTTTGCCTGTGGAGGACCCTAATTTAATCCCTGAGCACCACCAGAGGCAACCTCCTTGCACTGAATCAGAATTAGTCCACAAGTACTGAGCACCTTTGTGTATGACCCAAAATGAAACACAAGAACAAATTAAAATATTCAAGGACTCCAGAGTATGGAAACCCACTGACAGAATCAGTTGAGGGGGAGCAGAGTGGGGGACGGCAGAAATGTACTTTGAGATGATCAATAGCTTAGAAACCTAAGACCATAGTAGTAGGCAGAAATCACTTCATTAGAAGCCATGTGGTCATAGATCAACTAATAACACAGGATCGCTTTTCTGATAAGAAAAATAGTGTCCACCAACATTCATTGTAGCATGAGGCACAATCTTCAGGATATGGAAAAAATCCAAATGTCCAATGACCGATGCACAAATAAGGAAGTTGTGGAATACAATGCAGCTATGAAAAACAAGATGAGATCTGGCAGTTCACGTCTTCAATCCCTGTTCAATCCCTGCCATCACACAGTCCCTTGAGGGCTGCTGCATTCTTAGACCCTTGCACTGAGCCAGTGGCCTGACTGAGAATTTCAGGAAGGCCCCACGCACCCAATTCCATTCCAATGGAAGCACTACTCTAAAAGACATGCATATGGGAAAATGCAGACAAAGAATGAGTGGTACAACCAAGTAGTATTAAGTCCTGGAAACATGAGGAAATCGACAAATCAAGGAAGGATTTTTCATCAAAGCGCTAAGGAGTGCCCTAAGGACACATTGATTCTGGAAATCTGATCTTCAGAACAGAGAGATAATGAATTTTTGTTTTCTTCCTTCCTTCCTTCCTTCCTTCCTTCCTTCCTTCCTTCCTTCCTTCCTTCCTTCCTTCCTTCCTTCCTTCCTTTCTTTCCTTTTCTTTCTTTTTTCTTTGATTTTCTTCCTTTCTTTCTCTCTTTCTTTGTCTGTCTTTCCTAGCTCTTTCAGAGTTTTCTTTTTAACTCTGATATACAGAGTTAAAAAGCTGACCATAGTCATGTTCCAGTCATACAGTGTTCCAACACCCATCCCTCCACCAGTGTGCATTTCCCACCACCAATCACCAATGTCCCCAGTTTTCCTCTTGCCACCCTACCCTACTTTCACTTTCTCTCCCTCTCTCTCTCTTCCCCTCTCTCTGTCTCTTCCCCATCCCTCCCTCCCCTCCATCCCTCTGCCTCCTTCTCCCTCTCCCTCTGCATGGGGATGCTGACCTCACCTCATTTCCTCCCATGCTTTCTCTGTACAAGTCAGGGACACACCTGATCCCCTGGGCTAACTCCCGACTTCTCTCATCTTGCTCAGCAGTTTTCACTGAAATCCAAGGCAAGAACTCCAAATATCCCACCCAGAAACAAACTAAGCTTCTTAACATCATTGCATGCAAGTCTTATAACAAATCTAGAAAGTTCTTCAAGCAGATATTACCATTCAAATGTTACAAAAGAGGAATTATGGACTAAAACAGATAAACGGATAGGCCCGGGAGATGGAAGATGATTTTATAAGCTAGATGATTGTTAGTTCCCTCCACTTTCCTCTTGACACTAACCATTGAGGAAACTCTGTGATTTTCTTTGACCAAAACAGAAAAGTTTTCAACCAGTTTCAAGGTTAAAGAGCACTGTATACTCTCACTTACTTGCTTGTCTTTCTCTGTAGAGGCCAGTCTGCCTGGCTAAGCAGGTGGAGAAGGAAGAAGCACATTACTGGACTCAGCATGTCCATGACCTGAACCCATCCATGCACACGTGATCAGACCCTACAGGGTTCCCCACAATTCTCCTGGTCAAGACCAGCTACAATCTAGGGTTCGCTAAGTCAGTGATGGTTGGAGGGATGGTTCGGGATGGGAGATGTGTGCTGAAAGTAGATAAAGGACCAAACATGATAACCTCTCAGTATCTGTATTGAGACCATAATGCCCAAAAGTAGAGAGGAGTATGGGGGAAATTGTCTGCCATGGGAGCAGGGGGAGGATGGCAAAGGGGGGGGGGTGGTATACTGGGGACATTAGTAGTGGAGAATGGGCACTGGTGGAGGGATGGGTGTTTGATCATTGTATGACTGAAACTCAAACATGAAAGCTTACAACTGTATCTCACGGTGATTCAATTCACTGTCACTGTCATCCTGTTACTCATCGATTTGCAAGAGCAGGCACCAGTAACATCTCCATTTTGAGATGCGTTGTTACTGTTTTTGGCATATCAAATATGCCACAGGTAGCTTGCCAGGCTCTGCCGTGAGGGTGAGATACTCTCGGTAGCTTGCCAGGCTCTCTGAGAGGGACGGAGGAATTGAACCTGGGTCGGCCGTGTGCAAGGCCGTGTGCCCTGCCGCTGTGCTGTCACTCCAGCCCTTGGTGATTCAATTAAAAAAAAAAAGACTAGCTTCAATCTGTGAACATAGATCAGTAGAACAACTCATGCTTTTATTACATACCACTAAGATGTTTGTTTCTGAGCCACATTCAGTGAACTTAGGGCTTTCTCCTGACTCCGTGCTTAGGGGACCAGTAATAGTCTGAAAAAATCAAAAGCCTTTGTATAACTGCTCAAGAACAATAACATACCATTTCTTTGTAATTATTTCACCTACATTCAGGTCAATACACAGTTTTTAATCTATTAACTAAACTGTTAGAGATTTTCCATTCCATTTTCCATCATAGAAGAGACACAGAAAAGTTAAATAATTAAAAACCAAGGAACAAATGATTACTATAGCCAAAACTAAAATACAAATCTCCTGGCATGCATTGGACATGTATTTGTTAGAGCAGACAGTTAGTTAGCCATGAACAGTGTGTGTGGGGGGAGAGCAACGGGAACAGGGACGGGGGCAGGCATGACTGTCATCCAGGGGAATAACTCAGACACACACACCCCATTCAGAATGCTGACCAAGACAGGCAATTGCCCAGAAGTTGAGTACCCTGGGGGGGTGTGCAAACCCAAGGTCCCAAAATACAGGATTCTTGCAGGCAGTGCTTCCTAGGATTCTTAGTGTTTCCTACGGGGTGGTGGGTGCCACCTGCCACTGTGTCTTTCATGCTGAGGAACGAAAATCACCTGCTGCCAGGATTTTACCACCCCAACCTTCAACCCTCGGGAAGCAGTGCAGCTGCAGAGAAATTATGCGTAGGTGTCAAATTGAAAAAAAAGGACAAAGAATAAAGAATCCTTCAGTATGCTCTTGTTTTCAGTGGGGTTGCTACCACTGTTTGATTGTTTGGTGTTTTGTTTTGTTTTGTTTTGTTTTGCTGGGGTGGGGGTGATATGTTGGCAATATTCAGGGCTTATTCCTGGCCCCTGTGCTCGGGGATCATTCTTGGTGAGGCTTGTGTGCCGAACCATGTATGGCAGGGCAGGGCATTGAAGCCAGGTCAGCTCTATGAAAGGCTGCCTCCCTAACCTGGTACTATTTCTCCAGCCATTTTTTCAGCCAGATTGCCTTGAATATCACCCTGAGCATTCTATTTTCTTCCTCCTCTATTTTCCTTAACAAAATCCCTCACCATCCTGCCTTGGTTGTAGGGCAAGCCAAGAGTGAATTCTTCCATCTGGGAGACAATACGATGCAGTTGATGCAGTTCCATCTCCACAGAAATCCCAGCTCCCCGTCTCACTTCTGTACCATTTTCTCCGTCATCTCTGCTCAGTGATTAGATCATGCAGCTCCTATTCTCCTCCAGAGGAACACAGGCACACCTTGCAAAAGTGGTGCTGGGCAAACACAGGGCACAAGAGACATCTATGCATTTCATGGGCACCCCAGGCCGCCTTCCTTGCCTCTCCTATAAGACGGGTCCTGGTTTCCATGGAGAAGCTGTTATTCTGTGTGCTGCTATTCAAGGACCCACTGGCTTGCTAGCTTCAAATTGACAATTGGCAAGTTTGTGCCCTCTACTCAGCCAAATCTCCTTCAGAAAGAATACCACCCTAGGGTTTCTTCGAGCCAGTTCAGAGTCATACATAATGATCTGTACATTTGCACCTTGCCTGGTGAACTGCTGGGATAAGCAAGCCCAGGAAGCAGAACTACCTGAGACCCTCTGATAGGAGGCATTTAGCGTGACCCATGGTGATTGATAATATTTTACGCCCCAAATAGATCAGGCAGGGGCCCACGTGTCTCGGAACAAATGTAGCAGAGCTCGAGCTGAAATGACTATTCAACAACATGTTAAATCAGGTGCTGTTTACACGCAGCGGTGAGCTGGGCCCAAGTGCAATCAAGTGGCTCATTCTGTTCCTTCAAATCCACCACATGGAATGCCCCCCTCCGCTAAGCTACCTGAAACGCGTACACACCACTTCACGGAGTCATAAAATAAGACATTTCCCTGCACTCAGTTTTCAATGAATTTTTTTTCTTTGAATCACCGTGAGCCAGAGCGTTACAAAGCTGTTCACAATTGGGTTTCAGTCCTACAATGTTCCAACACCCAAGGCTCCACTGGTGTAATTTCACAGCACCAATGTCCTCAGTTTCCCTCCCACTTATCTCTAATCCCCCCCCCAATCGCAGCCTGCTTTCTGGCAGGCTTCTCTCTCTCTCTTTCTCTCTCTCTCTCTTTCTCTCTCTCTCTCTCTCTCTCTCTCTCTCTCTCTTGCCCCCTCCTCTCCTCTCTCTCCCCCCACCCCCCTCTCATGACTACATTCATTTGTGGGATATAAAAAAACCATGAGACTAATATTCAAGGTCAGGGAAAACAGGGACCAGGAGGATTGGTCAATGGTTGGGACATTTTTTAACCTCGAACATGCCAGAAATGAAACCCCTTCCATTAATACTTAGGTTTTTTAAATTTAGTAGAGTAACAGAAACTTTTTTAAAAGTAATTAATGTTTAATTTAATGTCCACAGAATAGACCAACATTTCCATTTTATTTACCTTTAAGTAATCATAATTTCTGCATTCGGCCTAATAGAGAGAACTCACTCATAGCCAATCATAAATTGAATAATGTAACACCAAATGGCTTTAAGAACACAAATATAAAAATCCTCATAAAAATTCTCTTTTTTCCACTTTAAACATCATGGTTTACAAAGTTGTTCATGATGAACTCTTACAGGCATCCAATATCCAAACTCAATTCCACCACCATTGTGACTGTCTCTCCGCCAGTTTTCCAGCCATCCCTCAAGCCTATTCCCATAGCAGACCCAAAATAATTTATTTTATATTGCTTGTTATCAATAAACGGCTAAAGGAGTTATTAAAAAATAATTCAGTAGAGTAGGTAAATGGACAAACATAACCTCTCAGCACCTGCACTGCAAATCATAATGCCCAAAAGGAAAGAGAGAGAGAGAGAGAGAGAGAGAGAGAGAGAAGAAAAGTGCCTGCCATAGAGGCAGGCTGGGGGGAAGGGGGCAGAAGGGAAACTGGGGACATTGGTGGTGGGAAATGTGCACTGGTGAAGGGACGGGTGTTGGAACATTGTATAATGGAAACCCAATCATGAACAACTTTGGGACTGTGTATCTCATGATAATTCAATAAAATTAATTAACTTATTTTTTCTTTTTAGGTCAAACCTGGCTTTGCACTCAGGAATTACTCCTGGTGGTGCTCAGGGGACCATATGGGATGCTGGGGATCGAACCCGGGTCAGCCGTGTGCAAGGCAAATGCCCTACCCGCTGTGCTATCACTCCAGCCCCTAAAATTAAATAATTAAAAAAAATACTTCAGCAAAATAAAATTTGTGAGAATTGCTATATCTCTCCAAGGGGACATTAAGTCCTCGTTGGAGGGTTTACTAAACTGAGTACCAGAAACTTTATCTAAGAAACCTTCAAGTTTTCTTATCTGGTGAATGATTTTATTTTACAAAACTTGGGGATTTTCTTCCTTTGAGGCATTAACTTTATATGCAAGCATATCATGATCTATTATCTAGTGTCCCACTTTACACCTGGTTAGAAATATGAAATAATATAAGTTGAAAGGAATAAAGGTTTAACAAAGCAAGCATACTTGGGCAAAGTACCATCTAGCATCTAGGAAAACAAAGCAAATTGAAAAAAGAGATTGGGAGAATCAAAGGCATAACTCACTGTACCTTGTAGTGTCATACCAATATTCTCCAGTGACCCTCAAGGCTCCAGAATTTATAAAACACCAAATAATTTATGTGTTTAATAAGAGTCTATAAATGTGTTCATCATTGGCACATTCACAAGAATGGAAAATGAGTTGAAATATACTTATCCAAAAAGGAAATGCATTAGATTACAATCTTCCATGCAACTTTCACAATCCTTTTGGTGGTGTGAATAAAGTTAAAAATGATAATTACAAAAGCAGTTTTTAAAAAATGATAAAAATGCACCACATATGCCACTGAATGAGGCTGAGAAGTATAATTGATCTCAGAAAGATGTTGCTTAAGAATGGTAAACTGAGGCTGGAGCGATAGTACAGCAGAAAGGGAGTTTGTCTTGCATGCAGATTACCAGGGTTTGATCTCCGGCATCCCATATGGTCCCCCCACACACCTCCGGGAGTAATTCCTAAGTACAGAGCCAGGAGTAACCTCTGAGAATAGCCGGGTGTGAGCCAAAAATGCAAAATCAAACAAAAACATAAACCAAAAGAATGTTAAGACCAAAAGAAACAATAATATTAAAACAATTTTGAGAGAGTAGAGGATGGTTTGAACCACACCTGGGGTGCTCAGAAACTATTTCTGACTGTCTTGCAGTACCTCTGGCAGTGCACTTATGGAGCACTTAGGAACTGCAGCTGGCCACGTGCAAAGCAAGCATGTGACTGCTGTACTATCTCTTTGGCCCCAAGAAATAACTGGGGACCACACCTGGCAGTGCCCAGGGCTTATTACTGTCTCTGTGCTCAGAAAACATTTATGGTGGTGCCCAGGGGACCATGTAGGCAACCAAGAGATTGAACCAGGGTTAAACGCATGCAAGGTAACTGCCATAAGCCCTGAATTACCTCTCCAGTTCCCTAAGAAATAACTTTTGACTCAAGAAAATCCAGTTATGCATATTAATAAAACAGGTCAGAAAGGAGTGAAGCTCTGGATTCGAACTTAAAATCAGCAAACTTCTCTGAGTCTGTGCTGTGAGAATGTAAAGAAGAATTACATTTTCTTGTCTTCACTGCAAAGCCTACACACAGAGGATGCGTGTAGACGAAGACTTCATCAGAAATCTTCCTTTAGATTTTATTTACATTGGAGTTTTCCTAAAAGAGCCAGCCCACAGGAAATTTACTGACCACCCTGGCACCCACCAGCTGCAATTTGTATATTCTAAAAATAGACTTTCTTTCTCTCCAACCAATAGTGCTAGGAAAGCTTATTAGCCACATGCAAAAGGATGAAATTGGACCATTATCTCACACCATGCACAAAAGTTAACTCAAAATGGATTAAAGACTTAGATTTTATACCTCAAATCCATAAAATACATTGACAAAAAAACCTAGGCAGAACATTTCATGATTTTGGCTTCAGTGATTCAGCTCCATTGGCAAGAAAAATAAAAGCAAAAGTAAACAAATTGGATCACATCAAGCTAAAAGACTTCTGTACATCAAATAGAACTAAGAGGAACACAAAAAGACATCTTCTGAGTGGAAGAAAAAAATATTTGTATACCATATAAATGACAGAGGGATGGTATCCAAGGTATATAAAGCACTCACTAAACTCAACAACTAAAATAAGGTAATCCTACTAAAACTGAAAAAAAAAAAAGCTAAATAGACATTACCTCAAAGAAGACATACAGATGGCCAAAAGGCACATGAAAAATTATCATTACTGGTTACAAGGGAAATGCAAATAAGAATAACAATCATATATCACCTCATACTGATGAGAATAGCTTATTTATTGATAAGGCTGGAACAAGTGCTGGAGGGGATGGAGAGAATAAAGTAATTCTCATTCACTATTGGTGGTTTGTAAAATGGTTCTTCCTCTATAGAAAACAGTAAGGAGACTTTGCAAGAAATTAAGAGTAGAACTGCCATTTGACTTGTCAATCCTATTCCTGATATTGACTAAAATAACACAGAACACAATTTAAAAAGACATAGGCGCACCTATGTAAGAATGTAAGACAAGCACATTCAACTCCAACACTAGGCATGCCCCGCCTCCATACCTGATATTTTTTTAATGAGTAAAGTTGAAATCAAATTTTTTGGAGATCAAGAAATATGATTTCAAATATTCCCTACTATCACCAAGATGATGTAGTACTAGCATAAATATAGACATAGAGATTGTATCACTATCACTTGTATCATTTATCATCCTGTTGGTTTTTGATTTGCTTGAGTGGGCGCCAGTAACATCTCCATTCATCCCTGTCATGTGCTAGTGTAGCCCAATGGTATCTGCTCATTCTAGGAACACGAAGATCCTCAAACCATTCATTCAGGGTTTTGAAGAAGAAGTCTGACCATCTGGTAGGTGGGTGGCCACTCGGTCTTTTGACGTCCTGTGGAATCCAGTCGGTAACAGCTCTAGTCCAGCGGTCATCTCTGAATCGCATTACATGTCTGGCCCATCTGATTTTTGACGCCTTAGCAAACAAGAGAGCATCCCTGATTCTTGATCATCGACGGAGGTCAGAACTCCGGATTCCTTCTCTGGCTTGAGTGAAACGTGATACTCCAAGCATAGCTCTTTCAATTCCTCTTCGGGATACCCGAATAGCCGACCTCCACTACGTCCACTACCCAGCCACCACCACACTCCAGGCCGCTTTCCGGACACTCAGGCTGAACCTCACACATGAGTGAAGCCCCACAGAACCAGGTAAAGCAGAACTTTGTGACCTTGGACTCCAGGCTCAACAAGACTCGGAAACAAGATCTTCTGTCTGCCTCCTCCAATCTCTGGCGCCCCAGGGATCAAACCCAGATGACCCACCCTACCAGAGCTAGATAAATACCTCACCAGCCGACCTCCACTACCTCCACTACCCAGCCACCACCACGCTCCAGGTTGCTTTTCGATACACCATAAGACACTTAATACCCATTTTCCATAATTTCCGTACCATATTTGATGGGGTTCAAATATGATGTGAACCATGGGAACACCTGTAAGGGCTATTGGAGGTGGCCCTAAAAGCCGCCATCCCTCTCAGAGAGCCCAGCAAGCTACCGAGAGTACCCCACCCGCACGGCAGAGACTGGCCAGCTACCCGTAGCGTATTCGATATAGACACAGAGATTGATTTAAGAAAATTAAGTCTCTAGGTAAATGCCTACAGTTAGTCAAATATTTTGGGAGAGACAGTTGCATCATATGTAACAGTGTTCAGGGTTTACCTCTGGCTCTGTGTTACAACTGCTGGCGATGCTCTGAGAACCCTACGAGGTGACAGAGATCAAATTGGGGTCACCAGTGTGCAAGGCCAGTTATCTCTCCAACACACAATTATTCAAATAGTTTTTGACAGGATGTCAAGAAAATTCAATGTCCTAACAACAGCCTTCTCAACAAATGTGCCACATTAAATATCCACATGCAAAATAATAAGTTGGACCCTTTATCATATCACATAGAGATATCAGCTCCAAATGCATCAAAGACCGAAGTGTAAGAACTGAAACTTAAGAAACTCTTAGAAGAAAACAGAAGCATGGTTTCTTTAATTTGGTACTTTTTAATAAATTTGTAAATTGGGCCTTTGACAAATGAGCTATAGTTTTCCAAGACTATCATATCTTCTGACATTGTTCCTATATCCACCATTACATTTATTTTTACATTTATATTTATGGGACTAAATTTAATCAAGTAATTTTATTGTTGAAGAGTTTGTAATACATCCACATGCACCTTTCATGCTCTGAAATTATTAAAATATGAAAGAATAGTGTGGAGCAGACTGTGTAGGTACGTACCAAAATCTCTATCCTCTTTGCCCAAATCTGGAGCAAAAGAACTGAAGTCTCAAGACAATACCAGTTGTAAAGTTCAAACCCAAAGACATGAGCAGGTGACACAGTTTTGAAATCCTCACCAGGAGCCCAGCAAGTAAAAGAAAATTGTCTTGTATTGTCTGTTATAGGAGCCTAATCCACTGGTAGATCATGTCTTAAAGTGTCACACTTAAGTGTTGAAGTTCCAAGAACCAACTCTCCAAGTAATGATACATAGTCCCTTTCACCTCACAAATGTTAATACTAAACCCTAAGACCAAGACTAGCATCCCTGGTTCCATTAGCCCTACACAGGTTTGGTAAAGTGGTGTTTAGTCCTAGCTCAATTTTCTTTCCTTTCTTAGTAATGCACTTAGAATAATGTGTGCTAAATTCTACCCCACATTTATGAATGCTGTAGAATTTTAGGTTATCTACTTTGCCACATTTCCTGAGACAGAAGCCCATTTTTTAATTTTTTAAGTATTTCACCACCAGTCACTATCATAAAGAAAGATATGACTAAAGTAAAGAGATGGCAAGTTTGTAGGAGAGAGAGAGAGAGAGAGAGAGAGAGAGAGAGAGAGAGATCTTGGACATCTTAAGATTGTTAATGCCACAAATCTCCAAATAGTTGTTTCTGAAACATTTTTTCAAATTGGGCTCAGAAGCCAATTTGTTGATTTTACATCTTCTTTGAAAAAGAAGGTCATGAAATCATCCTAATTACTGGTTCTTCCACTTTCTACAAGTCAGCTGAACTCTCATCCATAATGACCCCTTCATAGCACAGAAGGTTTATTCCATAAACATAAACAATGGAATGCCCTCTGGTTTTCAGTGGATAATTACACTCCAGAACTTCTTGGCAGCTAATTTCCATATTAAGTGAAAGTCAATTTCCATATAGGAGAGATAACTTACCAGTTATAATTTCATATCTTCTCGAAGATACAACTCTATGTCACGAGGAATGTCACAGGGGACCGAAGACCAAAAGTCTAATTAAGTTTTGTGCAATATACAGAATGTACTTATACTAAAAATGTATTTATCAATCTAAAATTCAGATATAGCTGTTAGTTTCGTGTATTTTTTCCCTTAAATATGGAAACCCTACTATACCTGCTGCAGATGAGTTGTGAGCTATGGTGTGGAGAGAGAAAGCTGAGATTTCATTTCCACTGGAGCGATAGCACAGCGGGTAGGGCGTTTGCCTTACACACAGCCAACCTGACCCCGCCCCTTTCAGAGAGCCCAGCAAGCTACCAAGAGTATCCCGCCCACACAGCAGAGCCTGGCAATCTACCTGTATTGGACATGCAAAACAACAGTAACAAGTCTCACAATGGAGACGTTACTGGTGCCCGCTAGAGCAAATCGATGAGCAACAGGATGACAGTGACAGTATTTATATAAGGTGAATACTTTCCTGAATCCAAAAATTCCACACTCTGCAAAATTGCCTTGTACCAACTCAAACCATGGTTAATTGTTCCTATCTGCACCAAGAGAGTTCATACAACTAAAGACCTCATGTGTTAATGTGTTATTTTTGAAGATGGTTTTAAACATGTCACTGAACATATTTCTCTAGAACATTTTTCTCTAGAAAGCAAATGAAAAAACAATGAAGTGACATATTTGTCAGAATTTTGTATTAATTTTCCTTTCCTTCAAATTTTTTCTTTTGCTTAGACCTGACTTCTAATGTACCTTTCTGTCTTGACGCCCAATTTTCACTTTTCTTTCAGTGATTTCCTCTAAATCCCTTCCTATCCTGACTTCACACCATGATTTGGTCACTTTCAAGTCACAACTGAAACACTGCTTCTCTACAAAATTTCTCTACAAAATCCTTTTTATTGTCCCAAGCCAACCTTAAATTCTTTCTCCACTGTAATGTATACCTCTCTCCATGTCAACCCTTCTTACTATTTACATTTAATTTCATCCTAAATTAGATACCTTCTTCTTCAGACCTATTTCTTTTACCTAGCACAAGTTCCAATACATAATAGGTTTTCAATATTTGATCATTTTGAGCTGACCAATAAAGGCATATAATGCCACTGAATCCGACTGTTCCTTAGACCAAAAGCACAATTTCAACATTCATCTGGACAAACTAATTTTATTTTCCTTAACAGTTGGGTCCTCACTCTTGACCAGCCCCGTGCCCTCATTACTTTTATGAGACAAGTCAAATTTCAAATGGAATTACTCTGTGTCATTGCTTCACTGCTACTGAGAAAAGGCATTGTTCCGGGGGACAGAAGGAAGCATTATATCTGGATTTAAATGACAACATATTTCCTCAGAGTTGAAACATCCATTATCCTAGGTTTGCTATGGCTGTCTAAACATTTGCACTCAATTGCTGGTGTGTGCTCACCCATCTCCCATTGCATTCTGTGGCATGAAAAGAAAAGACGTCACTTTTTCAAAAAATCTTTCTCTTTTCTGGAAGTGAGAAGTTTGTCTCTGTCACAGATGTAAGATGGTGTGAAATCAAAATTAGACTTTTCAAATTTCCATTCTAGGAGTCACATAGCATTTCCACAGTAGTTTACTTTAGAGAACTCAATCTCAAACTTTCTACAAAAACAAATTTTTTTCTTTCCAAAATAATGACTTGCCCAAAGCTTTGTATCCTGACCCAAAAGCCATCCTGGTGGTCCTGAGAGGAAAACAATATGCAGAATGAGTCTACGCCAGGCAATCCAATGAACCAGCCACAACCTCATCATTCTTCTCAGCCACTTGAGCATGTCTCCTCTGCTTCATTATCTTTGTTATCCCAAGATTGCTGCCGCAGTCTTGGGCCTCACACAAGACATCGCATACAGACACAAAAATGTCACAGCAGAAAACAACAGTTTATTCCTGAAGGCCTATTTTGAGTATAAAGAAAATTTTTCCCTTTTTTCCTGAACAGTTGGGTCTTCACTCTTAGAAGAATAAGACATGGACTGATTTGAATCATATGACGTCACTGGGGCCAATCATTAGTTCAGAGTATAAAGCCTCAGTAATTGCCTTAGACCAATCATGATTCATTTCCTATTGATTCTAAGGTGTACTCTCCTAACACCCAAGGACAGCAGAGACAAGGGCTAGGAGGATCGCTCCATGGTTTGGAAGCCTGCCTCATGTGCTGGGGGAGAAGGCAGTTGGGATGAAGAAGGGATCACTTAATCAGTGACAGTTGGAGGGATCAGTCAAGATGGGAGATGTGTGCTGAAAGTAGATAAAAGGCCAAACCTGATGGCCTCTCAGTAACTGTACTGCAAACCATAATGCCCAAAAGTAGAGAGGGAGAGTAATAAGGAAGGTGTGTGTCACAGGGGCAGGGGGTGGGGTTGGGTGGGAGTGGCGGGAGGGACACTGGGGACATTAGTGGTGGAAATTGCACACTGGTGGAGGGATGGATGTTCGATCATTGTATGACTTAAACTCAATCATGAAAGCTTTTTAACTGTATCGCATGGTGATTCAATTAAGAGATAAAAAAATTAAAATAATAAATTTTAAAATATTTTTGAAGTAAAAATTAATTAATTAATTAAGGCGCACTATTCTAAAGCCAAAGAAAGCATAAACTGGTGCCTCTTATGTAGCTAAGATGCTACATAAGAGGTGGAGGTGATTTGATTTTAGCAAGTCACCTAAAACAAAAATTACTAATATTTAATTAATAGCAGTTTAATTAATTAAATACATAAATAGATGGCTGCAACAAAGAATAAAGAATAATTAATTGCTATGTTAAAATAAAAATTATTAATGTTTAATTAATAAAATTCTACATATTTTATTAATGTTTAATTAATAGATTGTGGTTGCTATTTGGTGTAGTTTAGCATTTAATTGATGTGACATATGACACAAAAAGTTGGGGTATTTTAATTTCTCTATTAAAAGAAGTTTAGCTAGAGAGATAGTACAGGACTTAAGGAGCTTGTTTCGCATGCATTTGACCTCGGTTGATTCCTGGTACCCCGCATGGCCCCCCGAGCATCTCCAGGAGTGATCCCTACCCACACTGTGGTATGCCCTCAAGATCCCTTGCCAAAGAAAGAGAGTTCCCAAGAAGCAAAGAGAAGAATGGAAATTGGCTCTCAGTCCCTACAACCACCCCGCTCTCCGGGAGCTCTCCCCGCTGTGTCCCTGTGTTCATCCAGCAGAACCTGATCCCGGGCCCGCATACAGAGTGCACTCAAGAAACTAATCCAGAGTCCTTTCCAGTCAGAGCCCCTTTACTATCATTGTTCCACTTATCACAAATAAGAATGAGTTGAAAATATTATGGGCTGGACTCCACAGCTGGATGCATCTGCAGGGGATCTTTGCCATAGCAACGTTGGTCTGTCTTTCCAATGGGCAGAGGGGATGATAATGAATTGTCGTGGGGGGCTACTAGATGCCAGCTAAAGGGCAATATTTGACAGTGATGCTCAAATATTAGGTGCTTATCCTCATCTGCTCTGGTGGTCTGAGATGAGAAGGAAAAATCCAAATGTTCCATAAGCCTCTGAGATGGTTTCAGTGCAACTGGTCCAGTACATCATTCTTGAGAAGCACTGATCCGGGGCCAAAGCACTTCTTTCCTTCATTGTTTGGTGTAAAGTTGCCCCAGTATCTTTCTCCAGTGGGTACAAGGGTAGTTTTTCTGTGATTCCTTCCTAGAACAAGTTGTGTGTTCCAGTTGAGGCATTTAAACAGTAAATGCAGAGGTAGCATGTGTGTGTGTGTGTGTGTGTGTTACAAATGCTTAGCCTTTAATGTAGGCTTTGTCAACTCTCCTAGCAGTGCAGTAGGTAGTAGAGTAGATGGATCACTGTGCTTGTGTCCTGTTTCTATCACCTGCAAGCCAACTTGGTCATTTCCTTGCCTTCTAGCTTTCTCATCTATTGATACCTACCTTGTCTTGCAGGACTTTTCAAAAACTCAAATCAAAATGTGCATGTGCATGTATGTGTATGCAATAAACAGTGTAATAAAAAATATTCATTTTTCCAATTTGGATGAATAATTTCCCCAGAACATGAAAGCATGTTTTCAATTTTCTATTTTGACTACAGATAGCATGTCCTTGAACTTGTGGGTAATTTTACAAAGACCTTCCCTTCCACTCTGCTGCCCTTCTATCTACAGGGCATCCAGCAGTGCTTTTTCTTTACTCGCTTGTTTGTGGCTATATCAGAGGGAAGTTCGTGATGTTAACTGAAAATGCCTAGTCTGAAGTCTCTGGTTTGCACTTTGAATGACCTAAAATGCAAAAGAAAGACACTTTTAGCCTGCGTAACCAAGGAAACACTAAAAACATGATCTTTTCCTGTTTCTGCCTTATTAACCTACATATATACCCAGACACACAAGGACACAATACTGCCAGCAACTTCCTATTTTAAGAGTTTAAAGAAAACTTTCAAGTAAGATATGAACTTTTAAAATCATTATGGGTTGATGATCAAGACATCAGAAATAATCATGGAAGAGGCAGCAACTTTTTACTAAATCAAAGATTAATCACAATGAGAAAGACATCACCTGCTCCCACTTACCAATGATTGCTCTATTTTCCTTGTCAACAGTTAAATATCTTTTCATACTAATACATTTAGTAAAATTGCTTTTGCTTCTTATGATTTGACTCCAACTGGGAGAGAAATAAATGGAATGAGTGGACCAGGATTCTTCCTGGATCCCACACCGACTTGTGTGATTCTGCCAATGAATACAATTATAGTCCTAAATGAATCTGCTTGGTCTGCACCATTCAGAACTCAGAAAAAAAATGTTGCTCTTTTGCTTTAATGTATGCAACCAGCTGATTCCCAAATAAGTCAAATACAAATGAACCCCATCCTGCTTCCAAAAGAAAGTTGTACCCAGAACTGAGCAAACTCACACTTTTTTGAATATGAAGTAACATGAAGAGATTACGATGGTCAAAGGACACATACCAGGGTTGCCCAAAGACATAAGACAAGAACAAACAAAAAAACAAGGAAAACCCATCCAAATGGAAGACAACACATTTATTTAGTAGAAAACAATGCCTGTGAATCCTTGCATAGCCAAACCCTCATTTTCTGAGCATAAATTGCTCAAGGACTATCTTTTATTATCTGGATACTAAAGAAACAAATACTAGACATCAGATCCTAATCCTTAGACTCTATCAATGTTACCATATAAAAATAAAGAATCCTTGCAGATAGGGTTAAACTAGAGATCTTAACTTGGGGTGATTATCCCGGATTTTTCAGGCGTATAGATGCAGTGACCTTCTAAGACGAAGATTAAACCCAGAGGGGAGAAACGAATGTGAAGGCGGGGCAGAGATGGGGAAGATGCTGATGTCATCTCATGAGCTCTGGCATCCTCCCAAAGGCTGGAGAAGACCAAGAACAGACTCTTCTACAACTTCCTGAGGGATCATGTCCCGCTCATACCTTGATTCCAGGCCCCTGAAACTGAGATTTCACTTCCGGATCCTGGACTGTGAGGGAACAAACTTCTGTTGGCTTCATCCATCTTGGTCATCTGTTACAGCCGCCACAGGAAATGAATATATGGAGTGAAGTTCACCTTCTTCTTCCATTCCGTTTTAAGATCCCTGGTGTGTTAGCCAGAGTGAATTTCCTGTGTCTGCTATGCACTCTCCATGTCTCTCTCCATGCTCTCTGGACTACATTACTCCAACCATTGCTCTAAAACAAATGCTGTGCAGTTCCCAGGGAAGAAACCAAATATTTCATTCTCCTTCTTTGGAGTGGGAATTCCAACCGACAAATGAAGTATTCTTTTCATTTTCGTACAAGTGCATAAAGAGCTACAAGAAAGAAGGAAGATCGATTCAATGTTACTTTAAAGCAATTAACTTATGATTATGTGCATATTATATCCACTGTCTCCAGCAACCTCCATTCATAGGAAGCAGTTGGCCAGATGGTACAGTTACCGTTCACCATAACCAGTGAAAACTCTCCTATCAGATCTGCTCTGAAACTGGAGTGGGGCAGGGGGGGGAAAGTGCATGTCTCACTTGAGACAACTGTATCACTGTATCACTGTCATCCGTTGCTCATCGATTTGCTCGAGCGGGTACCAGTAACGTCTCCACTGTGAGACTTGCTGTTACTGTTTTTGGCATATCGAATATGCCACAGGGAGCTTGCCAGGTTCTGCCGTGTGGGCAGGATACTCTCGGTAGCTTGCCAGGCTCTTCAAGAGAGATGGAGGAATCGAACCCAGGTCGGCTGCATGCAAGGCAAACGCCCTACCCGCTGTGCTATCTCTCCAGCCCTTGAGAGAAGCCACTTGAGACAACAGTGTTCAAAATTTTTTATATAGTATTTTTAATTAGTTAGAGAAAGTATTCTTTCATTCTACCAAATTGTATACAATCTAAAAAATACTAAAAAATTTAAACACAAGGGTCTAAATAAACTGTAAAATGTTCCATTTTTCTGTGCAACTCTCTTCCGTCTAAGGGAGTTAACAGTATCTCTTCATTTCTTTCAAAGAATTTCAGTCATTTATTTACCTTTTATACTCTAAAGATTTCTTTGATGTTTTATTATAAATGATACTGTATCACTGTGTCACTGTCATCTTGTTCATCGATTTGCTCAAGTGGGTGCCAATAACATCTCCCATGACTTTTTGTAGCCCTCTGTTAATATAACTTGGGTCCTGGGCTGGAGAGATAGTACAAGTAAGGCACTTTCCTTGTGTGTGATCGACACAGGTTCCATCCCCAGTAGCATCCTGGGAGTGATTTCTGAGCTCTGAACTCAGGGATTATCCTTGAGCACCATCAGGGGTGGCCCTCCCCCCAAAAAAAAACCTTGGGTTCCTTGCTTTTTTATCAAGGTATATAGATTACACTCAACCTAAAAATTTATTAAAACGAGTAACTTTTATGAAGATGAATACACTGCAGTTAACACCTCAAATCACAGAAAAACCAAGTTCCAGTTCTCATGAACTAGCCATCCTCCTTGCTGAGGAAATATGTAAGCCCTGTCTGTCTTCCTTCACAGAATTGTGAATTGCCATCGTTACATCTCACCCCTCCTAATCCTAAAGCCTGACAATGTTAGCTACACAGGACTTAGCCAAGAAATAGACAGATTGTCAAATAGATGCCACAAAAGGCCTACCTATATGCAAGGGATTCCCTTGAGTCCTTACTCATAGCCCAGCAGTGCTTTTATATGTGCCCACAACTTTATTAAGTGAGTCATCTGATGTACAAATTTACCACAAGTTCGAGCTTGCAAGCAGAGGCAGGCAAATAGGAGAGCAGGGGTAAATGACAGCCAACTCAAGATAGCCCGGGAGCAGACCAAAGAGCAGAAAAGCAGATTGGCACACTGACACTTTAAGCCAGGGACACAAGGACAAATTGGCCTTCATGAATAAATAGGTCCTGAGGCCTTTCTGCGTTTCATCAGGGTCCAGGAACAGCTGTTCCTATTAGCAGCCTTGGTGCATGGAGTTAGATAAAGTAAGCTAGACTTAGTAAATAAGTAAGGAGGAAAACGAATGTGTAATATATTTTTAAGCACCTTAACCTAAGGGTTACATGTTTAAAAAGCCTTAATGCCTCAATCAACTCTTTTTTTCTAGGTCAAAAATGCAAATATTTCATAATTCTCATTCCACAAGCTATCTATCCACCTACTCCTTTCTCCGGGAGAAAGATCATTACTTGACTCTGGAGATTCAAAGAGATGCAGAAATTTTCTCCAAGTCACATCTCTGGGGACTGATTGATCCAAGATTTTTGTTTTCCTCTCTCTGATTTCAAAATTCATTTTGTGTCATTCTACCGTGATTGTGAAAATGACAAAGTTCTTCTATATTTATTAAAGTTCATAGTCAAGGGGATGAGCTTATAACTGAGTCATCAGCGTGCTTGATTTACTTACTTGCCCCAAGGAATAATTAGATATCCGGGTGACTTCTGTGTTTAATTTGTACCCACCATATGCCTGGCACCCTGTGGCAAGGGGGATGTCGGAGTCTCATGGCTTCCTGCTGGATTCTAATATCCCTGAGCTCCAGCGTGCACTTATATACCAGTATCTGGGAGACCAGTGTTGCAGTGAATCAGGAATAATATCCTATCAAATCTCAACCAAAAAATGGAGGCCACCTGGAAACTCAGGAGGGTGGAAGTTAGCTTGCAAATGAGAAGATCTCAGAGTTTTGTTCCTAAGAGAAGCGTTTTTGGAAAGAACTGGACTAGAAAGCAAGCTCTCGAGCACCCCCACCAGCACCCTCTGAGGAAATTAGGCCAGATTACCGGAAGCCACCATTGCCCCTGACTTCTGCAGGGTGGAGCAGGAGCAAAGAGGGAGCCCCAAACTCAGGAATCACATACAAATAACATTTGGAAGCAGTACTGAAGAAAAGGAAAATTAGTGCAAAAATGTCCGTGAGCAACAGAAGATCCTAAGTTACACCAAAATAGAATTGCACTCATTTGTGAGATATAAACACACACACACACACACACACACACACACAGAGTATGAGACTATTACCCAGGGAGAATAGAAATGAGGCCAGGAGGACTGGCCCATGGTTGGAAGCTTGTCACAAGAGGGGGTTGGGGAGAGGGCAGTTACAACAGAGAAGGGACCCCTATGACAATGACTGTTGGAAATAGTCACTCTGGACAAGAACTGAGTGCTGAACTTCAAATCATAATGGCCAAAACATGAGGAAGAGGAAGAAAGAAGACGAAGAAAGAGGATGAGGAGGAAAGAAGAAAGAGGAGATGAAGGAGGAGGAGAAGAAGGAGAAGGAGGAGAAGGAAGAGAAGGAAGAGAAGGAGGAGGAGGAGGGGAGGAGAAGGAGAAGAAGAAGGAGAAGAAGGAGGAGAAGAAGAAGAAGAAGAAGAAGAAGAAGAAGAAGAAGAAGAAGAAGAAGAAGAAGAAGAAGAAGAAGAAGAAGAAGAAGAAGAAGAAGAAGAAGAAGAAGAAGAAGAAGAAGAAGAAGAAGAAGAAGAAGAAGAAAGAAGGAGGAGGAGAAGAAGAGAAGGATAAGAAGAAGAGAAGGAGAAGAAGAAGAGAAGGAGAAGAAGAGGAGTGGTGGAAGGAGGGAAATTTGGGACATTGGTAGTGGGAATTGTACACTGGTGAAGGGATGGGTATTGGAGCATTACATGACTGAAATCCAATCATGAACAACTTCGTAATTGTGTATCTGACTGTGATTCAATTAAATTATTTTTTAAATTTTAGAGTGATGAACAGATCTGAACTACAGCAGTGGGATTTCCACAGCAAAAGGACTAAGCTCTAAGCTCCTGCACTCCTGCCTTCCCACTAAAGAGTTTTCCATGAACAGAATCTAGAGAGGAACTCAGAGAGGGAGTCTTAGAACTCGAGTTCCCAAACTTCCTGATGCCACAACACTTTGGGTCAGTAACCAAATAACAGGTTCAAAGATATGGCTGAAACAGTTTGAAAGGTTGCTTGTTGGACAGGAAGCTGATCATTGGTGGTTTAAAATATAAATATACACTGGTGGAGAGATGGTTGTTGGAACATTGTATGACCAAAACCAAACATGAAGAGCTTTGTAACTGTGACTCAATAAAATAATAATAATAATAATAATTTTTTAAAAAGAAAATAACTAAAAAAAACCCTCTAACCTCTGAATCGATACAGTTTCCTCTCAAAAGAATATATGGGTGAATTCTATACAAATACGTTGAGGTAGGAAGCTATATCTCTTAAATTCTAAAACATAAGCCAATGATAAATTCATTAAAAATTCAAATTTTTAAAAAATGGACAATAATGGTAACATTGTATGCAGAGCAAAAGTAATCCCATAAATTTTCACTGGTGAGAATGCCTTTTCCCAAACATCTCCAGCCTACTGCTGACTCTTCTCCCAATTTCAAAAGGTTACTCCAGAAATTGGAGCTCTTTCCAGCTCTCCCTACCTCTCTGTTCCTGTCACTGCTGGTTATCTGGCCAGATATTAAAATAGCCACTTGGCAACATAATGAGAAAACTGAGGGGCTGGAGCGATAGCACAGCGGGTAGGACATTTGCCTTGCATGTGGCCGACTCGAGTTTGATTCCCAGCATCCCATATGGTCCCCCGAGCACCACCAGGCGTAATTCCTGAGTGCATGAGCCAGGAGTAACCCCTGTTCACCACCGGGTGTGACCCAAAAAGCAAAAAAAAAAGGGAAAACTGATCCACACAATGGAGTTGGGGGTGTGGAGATTGAAAGGGAGGGTGTTGGGGTCCTTGGGAGAGGGAGGTGAGTACATTGGTGATGGATGTGAAGGACGAATTGTGTGCATTATTAATAGTGTTATAAATCACATCATCTCAATTTTTTTTTAAATACACTGTATCACTGTCATCCGTTGTTCACCAATTTATTTGAGAGGGCATCAGTAATGTCTCCATTCATCCCAGCCCTGAGATTTTAGCAGCCTCTCCTTACTCATTTTTTCCCAACAATTGGAGGCTCTTTTCAGATCAGGGGATGAGACCCGTTATTGTTAGTATATTTGACATATCGAATACGACACAGGAAGCTTGCCAGCCTCTTCCTTGCAGGCGGGATACTCTCAGCAGCTTGTTGGGCTCTCCAAGAGGCATATATACACATATATGTGCGTGTGTATATATATATATTTTTTTTTCTTTATGGTGATTTGTCGCACAGTTGCTCATGCGTGAGGCTTGGCCCAAGCATGTGGAAGCAAAAATTAAATTCTTCAAAATTTGAATCAGTGGTCAAAAAGAATTATATAGTGGGTTCAGGAGAAAGTCTCTTTTTCAGCCATGTTGAGCTATTGTTCAGCTATGATTATTTTTATTATAGTAAAATATGACATTTAGTTTACAAATTTACTTTTTACTTAGTGGAATTATCTGATAACTGTATACGTAATTTCTTGTAACCCCTTCACAAGGACGCCTGCCAGTCACGGAGTGAAATAGGAACAATGGCTTAGGGTCCACAAGAGTGAGTTGGTTAATGAACAATACTTGATTCCTTTGTGTAATCACTTTCTTGCTCTTCTATATCAATGCTTACTTCACTTGTATCACTTGTCATCCCGTTGATCTTCGCTTTGCTCGAGCGGGCGCCAGAAACCTATCTGTTCGTCCCTGTCAAGTGCTAGTGTAGCCCAGTGGTATCTGCTCACTCCAGGAACAGGAAGAGCTTCAAACCATTCATTCAGGGTTTTGATGAAGAAATCTGACCATCTCATAGGTGGGAGGCCACGCGATCTTTTGACATCCCGTGGAATCCAGTCGACAGCTTACTTCACTATGCTACATAAATGTACTGGATGCCAGAACATGGGCCCAGTGAGTTCAGCTAATTTTGTGGGTGTTTATGAAAATGACAGGTATGGCAGGATGTGTTTTTCCTAATCAAAATCCTGTGCATCTGCTGAGGCTGCTGCTCTTACCTAGCAGGACAGCCCGCCATCTGGTGTGAATACACTCCTGCCAATTTTATTTGATAGGCCAGCCGACATTTAAGCACAGAGCCATGTGGGGACGCTCCTTTGCGGCCCCGCGTGAGATCGACCCCGGAGGCAACTGAACCACTTTGGACATGAGCGACGCCCCCAAAATGCCTCCAAACTGTGTGCTCGGAACTTCTGGCCCAGGCGCTGCCGGCAGGGTATGGTCTTTTCTCTCTCAATTCTTTCTTTCTGAACGCAGCGAGGCTATAGCCGGTTTTTAGACTCTACAGGAAGCCCGGGATAGCCGATGGGCGGGACTTCCGGATCCGCCCTGTGCCGGCCTACATTTAAGCACAGAGCCATGTGGGGACGCTCCTTTGCGGCCCCGTGCGAGATCGACCCCGGAAGCAACTGAACCACTTTGGACACGAGCGGCGCCCCCAAAATGCCTCCAAACTGTGTGCTCAGAGCTTCTGGCCCAGGCGCTGCCAGCGAGTGATGCAATTACCAAAAGAATTTTCCTTGGACTTCATATAGAAATCCAAAACCTAATATCTCTTGATTGTCAGCAACGTGTAAATGTTCCTTTTTGGCAGGGCTTAACGTGGGAGGAAACTCCAAACAATAGTACTAAGTTTTTGTTGAAGGGTAAAAGATTGTAGCGATAGAATTTTAGGCAGAATTTTCCCTGGACTTTATATAGAAACCCAAAACCGCGCGGCCGCGGCAGCCTAATGTCATCTAATCATCAGCAATATGAAATGGTTCCTTTGTAATGGGTTGGACTTTGGGGGGACCATAATAGGGTTAAAGTTTGTAGCGACGTGTAATTTCTGGCTGTACTTTCCCTGGACTTTATACAGAAATTCAAAGCCGCGAGGCCGCTGCCATGGCCGCACAACCTATTGTCATTTAATCATCACCAATATGAAATGGTTCCCTTTTAACGGGTCGGACTTTGGTGGGAAATCCTAACAAGAATAGTAAGTCTTTTGCTGAAATATTGAAGGCCACCAAAGTGGTAGCCATCTCTATAGACTGAACTAAGCCAGAGCCCCACGCCGGCTGAGAAGAAATATCCTTCTTTCTCGGGAAGAAACGCGGCGTGGCGTTAACCATAGCATGATGTCCATTAAGCTGACACGGACCTGGTGGCGTGGGAATCGGATACAAGGGAATAAATTATTATGTACTTGGAACAGTGGGACGCTGGTGGAATCTTGAGCCGGGGCCGATACCAGCGTATTACTTTTGGTTCCAGAAACTGCTTGCAGACATTCTACCAGACTATCAACTAAGCCAGAGCCCCACGCCGGCTGATGACGGGAAATAACCATCTCTTTTGGTTTGTTTTCCCTTTGTCAGGCAGCGTGGTAATTACTAAACAGGTGTGATCTCGGTGGCGCGGGACGAGGGGGGGAAAAAAATAGAAAAGTTATGTAACAAACAGCGGGACTTAATATCTCTACATTCTCAGCAATGGAGAGCCACCAAATGCTTCCTTGACAGTGGGACTGTCTTCTCTTTTGGGGGGGGGGGGAAACCCTAGCAACAATAGTGAGTTATGTGTTGAAACATGGACTGTAACCAAGATAAAGCGTAAACGAAGTGAAACTTATCACTTACAAGGGCGGGGACTGGGGGGGCGGGAGGGGGCGGGAGGTATAATGGGGTGGTTGGTGATGGAATATGGGCACAGGTGAAGGGAAGGGTGTTTGAGTACTGTATAACTGACATAATCCTGAGAACTTTGTAACACTCCACATGATGATTCAATAAAATTTAAATTAAAAATATATATATATATAAAAAAAATTTTATTTGATATCTCCATGTCTGGGCTGGAGCAATAGCACAGCAGGTAGGGCATTTGCCTTGCACATGGCCGACCCGGGTTCAATTCCTCCACCCCTCTCAGAGATCCCAGCAAGCTACCAAGAGTATCCCGCCTGCTCGGCAGAGCCTGGCAAGCTTCCCGTGGCATATTCGATATGCCAAAAACAGTAACAAGAAGTCTCACATGGAGAAGTTACTAGTGCCTGCTCGAACAAATCGATGAGCAACGGGATCTTTATGTCTCCTTTGATCATGACCCCCAAAACATGTGGGATTTGATGGTGAGCCCCAACACAACAGGTCCCTGGGACAGCTGCAGAGATTCTTTAAAGGACCACTTTACCTTTGCTTTGTTCAAACCTTTGCCCAGTTGGGAGGGGGCACACCAAACAGTGCTCAGCGGTCAGTCCTAGTGGGGCACCTGGGATCATACGGGGTGTTGGGGATGGACCCCGGTTTCCACTTCATACAAACAAGTGCTCTTCCCACTGTGCTATCACTAGGATCCAAAGACCAGTTCTTTGACACAATTAACACTTGTACTAACTTTCTACAGAAGGCAAACTCACAGTATTCCATTAGTATGAAAATAATAGAACTTTTTTAGGTTTCAAATTGACTAATTTCAGTACCCAGGGAGACTAAGGCCCTCCACTCCCAGCATTAGCCTCTGGGTTTCCTCCTGAGCTGACAAGAGACCATTTGTCAGGGAAAAAAAATTAATAAAAATAAAATATAAAAATAGTCACTGGAAGAAGATACGATCCTTTCCAATGATGTTTTAGTGAATTAACTTGAGAGTGTTTTAAATAAAATAATACTGTAGCACTGTTGTCCCATTGTTCATCAATTTGCTCGAGCGGGCACCAGTAACATCTCCATTGTGAGACTTGTTACTGTTTTTGGCATATCGAATTCGCCATGGGTAGTTTGCCAGGCTCTGCCATGGGGGCTGGATACTCTTGGTAGCTTGCCAGACTCTCTGAGAGGGATGGAGGAATCGAACCTGGGTCAGCCGTGTGCAAGGCAAAGGCCCTACTCGCTGTGCTATCGCTCCAGCCCAAATAAAATTATTTTTTAAAAATCAATATAACAAGACCTTGACTGGAGCAAGTCAGACATTTTTCCCCAGATATATCCCAGAGGTTTCTCACGAGCATTTCCTTTTCTCGGGGCTGATATTTACGGTTGTGCAGTTGGCATACTGTGCGCGCACACACACACACACACACACACACACACGGTGACATCAGGTAGATTAGTGCCTTCTCCCCCTCTGCAGAGTGTACCCACGGACCGTGCTCTACATGGCAGCCTCGTTTTACTAAATACATTCCTCTCCCATAGAAAGCCAGCTTCTAATAAATACCCCGTGATATACAGTCTTCCCCTTCCAGATTTTGTATTAATAGAGCTTATAAATATTGTTAATTCCAGCCTTCAGACTGCCTATAATCATGTCCACCTGATACAAGCTTAGCAGGGCTGGTTCCACAGGCTTGCAAACTGAATAGTCCTGCCAGGCTCAGTTTCAAGCTCTGCTCTTTGTCCTTAAAATTCTTCACAATGTTGTCAACAAGGGACCCAATATTCTTATTTTGCACCGAACCCTAAAACTGATGCAGCCAGCCATGATGGGGAGAGTAAACAAAATTCAAAGGTCTATTCATCTGTATCCAGATACTGGAAGATGTGTACAGATTGCTAGCAGGGGCATATATATATATATATATATACATATATATGTGTGTGTGTGTGTGTGTGTGTGTGTGTGTGTGGTGTGTGTGTGTGTGTATGCAGTTAGGGATTCTTGAGTGATCTACATTAGAATCATTTGAGGATATATAAAGCATGTAGACCTGGACCCCACGGCTAAAGATTTGGGTTTGTTACATTTGGATTTCAGATTTTTTTTTGTTTGCTTTTTTTGTGTGTGTTAATGTCACAAGTCATTCCAATATGTAGCCAGCTCAAGAAATTATTGTGCTGGGACATTCCAGTCTTGTCTTATCAAGAAGTGAGATCCGAGGAGGCCACTTAAGTTAAGTCAAGGCCATTTAAGTTAAAAAAGAGCACGTGAGCTCTCGTTTTGGTGTTCAGTGAGATTGGGATATCTATCTAATCCAAAATGCTATCAAGTGCCGTTTCCAAAGAGCCTCAGCAAAGGGCTTGAACATGGGAGGAATGGTTTTTAACATCATCTCAGAAGAAATGTTTCAGATCTCCTGCCTATTTGGGGTGTCAGGGGTCACATCCAGCCACGCTTGGGAGTCACTCCTGGCAGTACTCAAGGTGTCAGGAATTGCCAGAGATCAAACCAAGGTCAGCCATGTGCAAGAAAAGTGCCTTAACCTCTGGACTCTCTCTCTAGCAACCTGCCAGCGTTTGAGAAAGAAATCAGACAGGTTTCCCCGCGAAGGACCTTCCTGGTGTGATTTCAGCTCTCTGCCTGGAACCTGGTTCGTGGAGCAGCGGTCAAGGTCCGTGTGGCGGTACAGTACCTGCTTCCCAGGGCTGTCACTGCTCGGGCTTCCTAGACAGAGAATAATGCTCTGGCTTCTCTGCTGGTGGTGCTGGGAGCTGCACTCTGGGGACTGGGGTTGCCAACACTCTGCAGAGGCTCCAGCAAAGATCACAGAAGTCCCAGAAAACCTTTCTCTCAAGACAACTAAACAGAATGATGACATGGAAGTGTTCGAAGGAACTGGACTTGTGTATTTACTATGCGGCTAGGAATCCGGCTCTCTCTCGCCGCCTATGTTCGGTGGTCTCATGCCGCTTCCCCACCAGGGAGGGCCGATGCCATGGACAGATAAAGGAAGAAGCGAGGGCCAGGCTGGTTGGTGATCAGTTGCCGTTTATTCCATTCTCCCCTGTTCCAGTCCCACTGAGCCCCTCATTCCTGTCTCCTCCTGTCTCCCATGCTTGTCTTTCCGTACTCCCTCACAGTCTTCCTCTCTCTCTAGTCTCTCTCTAACTCCCCCAGTTCCCCCCACCCCCCACCCTGAATTGGGAGTAGCACAATCAACATATCAAAGTCCTTCCTGATCCCTGATCAGGCTCAAGGGCAAAATACCACCTAGGTGTTTTTCTCCTTAGTTCAACAACTAAATTAACATCTTAATGCTACTTCTTAATATTAGTTATTTTGTATGGAAACAGTAAGGGATAGATTAAACTTGTAGCGTGGCTCTCCTGGGGACATCTCGCTATAGAACTCAGACTACAGTGCTCAGGCCAGATTAATCTTTCCTAACCCTAGCAGGGTCCTAATCCTAATCCAGTTACTACTTTTTGAATCATAACAGAATTTGTCCATGACCATGCTCTTAACTTATAGTTTGGCCTGGCCCATTTAGATGCCAGGGTAGCTCACAGTTTGCCCTGGGTCCATCCAGTCCCTCCTCGGGATCCTGCTCTTTGGGTGCTAGGAAGTAAGGGCAACTGAGGCTTAAGCCAAGAGAACAGATACCCAGGAGTGAATATCATTCGGAGTCAATTAACTCCCAAGTTACAAAAGCAAGTTACAATAGCATTAACTGTCTTCCTGTGTCTATACAAAAAGGACATTATTCTGAATTAACTATGCAAAGGACTTAAGGAGAAGAGAAAAGCAATATTTATAAGTTAACAGAGTCTGATTTGGAGATAAAGGTCATTGACCACTTGTGGAAGCAGAGCACAAAGAAAGAAGTTACAAATGAACACAGAGAAGTGGGAGCACTGTGATGGGAGTAACCCAATAAACCTAAGTTCCCTGTGGCAAGGCAAAAAGGACAAACCAATATTATCCTACAGGACTCACGCGTCCTGGGTGAGAACATCCAGACCCCCGTCCCCGTCCCCCGGTGGAAGGTTATCATCCTGACTGCACTGTGCCCAGTTGTCATATAGCAAAATAATTGAAATTGTGAACAAAATACATTAAGTATTCATAAAAGGAGGCTGTACAGTTTCACAGTTTCTGCTGCCCACAGCGATGTGTTCTCTCTTCTCTCTTTCTCTGACCCTCTCTCCTTGCATTTTGCTAAATAAAGCTATTTTACTTCCCAAAAAAAATTATACAAGAAAATTATACTCAGGGTAGGACAGTTGCATGTTCTGATTGCATTTGTTAGGGGACTAAATTCATCAAGCCACGATGGGAAGACTTAGCAACCCGAAGATCTACACATCTGGATGCTGAGGGAAAAACAAGAAGAAACTGGGTGAAAACAGGAGTTTCATTAATGATGTTCACACAGAAGAATAGCACTCTGGACATCAACACTCTCATTACCCAGCTGCACTCAAGACCACAGATGTCAAGTCCAGTGGCCAGAGGGTTCAGGAGTAACTATCCTCATGACCATGCCAGACTTCCACCAGTGGTTTTCAGCTTTCCCCATCAGCTTTCCAACCTCTACAAAACACTGGCTGATGTTTGCAGAACCACCTCATTGTTAAAGATCTCAGCAAGGGTGAGAGAAGAGAAAAGAACAAGTGTTTGGAAGGAGGTGCGGTGGAGGTGGAGGGAGGGAGGATGGGGGAGGGGGAGCTGTTGGGCAATCAAGGGTGATAGATTAGAAAATAAAGAGAAAAGGGGGGTTGTGATCACATGAATGGAATGGAAAACTGAAGAACCACTACTCTATTGTTTAATTTGCCACAATGGCAGCTAGAAGGAAAGAGTTTTTAAAACTAAGAAGGGAAAGAGAGGTTCCCTGGTATGAGGGAGCTAAATATCATCATGGTGAGACATAATCAATTGCATATCATGTTTTTGTGAATCAAGTCAATATTTTGAGATGTGAAGTTAAGAATCAGAACCAAAATGAAAGTGATTAAAAGGAGTTTGTTTTTGTTTTTTCCCAGGGAATCGGATCCCTGGAGAGAGAGGGTGGGGAGAGATTATTATTTTTTTAAAAAAATCTTTAGTACTGCAGAGTTGTTTTGATGCATATGGATGAGGTGATAAAGTTCGTGAACTCCAGAGTCCTCACCATCTGTGTGATTTTGAAGCAGCCTCGATATCCTTGTTTATAAGGCAGGATTAACAATGCTTATCTCAGAGTGTTGGAGAATGAACCAGGATGAGGTAATGAAAGCACGGAGCACAACACCTGACCCAGAGTAATTTCTCAATAAAGATTAGATGCAATAATAATTATGACTATTGTCGCGTGACAATTTGCATTTGTTCACATAATACCTCAAGATCTTCTCTCCAATTTAAGGCCCTCCAGGCTTTCTCGGTTGATAGCAGCAGTATTACCACCCACAGTAGAGACTGCCCTAATTTTCAGCCTTTTAAGTGCTAAGGACCAAAGATGCTCTTTATTTAAAGCAGGGTTTACAGCCTCAGCACCACTGGGGTTAGACCATGCTTTGTTGTGGGTGACCGTCCTGTGCATTGAAGGATACCTGGCAGCATCCGTGGGCTTTGCTCACTAGGTACATCAACCCCATCACCCTTGTCTCAAGTTAAAAGCAACCAAATATGTCTCCAGAGATTACCATATGTTCCTCTGTGGCAAGGGAGAAGAGGAACAAAACTGCCCTCAATTAAGAACTACTGGTCTCAACCAACTTGGTTAACATCCTTCCTGAAGAACTGGCCACCTCAGGTCAAATTTCTTCTCACTAGAAACCTTCCTGGAGCTCGTTACTGGCAGACAGAAATGACCACAACCCCATCTAAAATTTAAGATCAAAAAGAAGACAGTCAAGTTGACTCTGAGGTATAAAAGTCACTTAGGAAGACTTTGAAATTGAAGAAAGGGGTTGTTGTTGTTGTTGTTGTTTGGTTTTTGTTTTGGGGCCACACCCAGCTCTGCTCAGGGCTTATTCCTGATTCCACACTCAGAGATCAATCCTGGTAAGGTTTGAAGGAACATATGAGGTTCCAGGGATCAAACCCAGGTCGGCCACATGCAAGCAAATGCCCTACCTGCATTAGCAATAGCTCTTTCCCTGGAAGAGGGTATATATTATTTAAGATAGAAAACAAACCCTTCTAATCAGGTCAGCCAATAACAAAACCATCGGAGGAATACTATTTATATTTGTGGTGCTTAGAAACTTGAACACAAGTTTATTAAATGAATACAACTGCGACAGAACCAGTTCATGGCTAACCTGACATAAATAAACTTGTTCTTCCATAAATTTCATTCCTAGCCAAAATCATCCAGCCCTGCCACTGTGTGCTAAATGGTCCTGCAGAACCCAGAAGGAAAGGCAAGCCATTCCATGGTGACCCCGCCCCATCACTGGGCCAGAAGAAAATGCAAAATCCACATCTGAAACACAATCCGGGGAATGTGGCTCAGTGGTCGAGCACATACCTACATGTATGAAGCCTTGACATATAACCCCAATGAAATCCTTGGTACTATAAGAAGTGACAGGCCCTGAACCTCAACAGCCCAATAACTGCCACCACCACCGCCACCACCACAGGAAAGCAAAGAGAAAATAAACATATAAATAACTAATAAATAACCACTTGCCCACTTTGCCTTCACATATGGAGGGCAGCAAGCAAACACCAGTAGAGTCCCATGGTGATAGAGCATTTTCACTTAAAATTCTGTTTAGCAAAAGTACTGCCATGTCTTTGGGGATGGCTTATCATAATAGCGCTTTGCCAGTGTGGCTTCAGAAAATCACATTAAATGAAAAATCCTGTAGAACAGATGTGTTCACAAATCCCTGTCCGCAGAGCAGTCGATCTGCTTAATGAAAACACTCCTATCGTTCAGAATTAGCGCTTCCTACTGTCACAGTATTGTTATATTTGGATCTCAGTGGAATAAAGGAGGCTGGAAAGGAATGAGGGTGAGGAAATTGCTGGAACTATGGGTCAGGGGTAGACTATCTCCACGGCTTGCACCTCAATATGGTGCAGAGGAAGAGAGATGAAAAAAGAAGCATTATTTAGAAAGAGGGAAAGAAAGAGCGAAACTAGAACATAGGAACAGAATGCCTGCTTTATTTAGATAAACTAAATCAAGCAAATACCACCACCTCTGTGCTCTCTATACTCAAGTTCCAGTAAAATGTAATTGGAGTGGAACAAAGCTTCCCCCTACTCCTAATTTATCCAAAAGATTTTTTTTCACCAGTTTTCATGAGCTGTTCTCACCCAAATCGTCCTCGTACCTAGCAAGAGGGTGAGTGTCCTAAGATCACCTCACATTTCCCCAAAGTCGGGGATGAAACTGTGTTGGTTCCTCGACATCAGCTCAATCATTGTTTCTCCTTTGGATTTGCTGCAATGAAATTGCCTCAGGATGCTCTGAACTGATACAATCTGCAGAAAAACCCTAAGCCCGGAATGGAAAGCCCTAACCACAAGGATGATGGGACAGGGGGATGACCCAACCCCTGTTTTGCACACACACACACCCCACACACAGAGGCAATTGTAGTTCAAAAATGCTACTTTAAAGAATCTTGAAGAGAGCTATCTTCAGGTATCCTGAGATAAGCCACTTTCAGTGACTTTTAGTTTAGTATCATTTTCTAACTGGTCTTCTTTTATTACTTTGATTTATCTCTTACTTTGTCTAATTTATAAAGCAAATTAAACACAGTTTTGTGATTGGGAAAATACTGAATATATCTAGAAAACGCAAAATCCTAAGTTTCAGGTATCCACTAGGAAATTTGAACGTTATCCCCTGGAGAGAAGGAGAAACTGAGACCCCTGGATGGATTCAGTGTCCTCACTGGAAAAGATCAGAGCACAAGTGTCTGCCCTCTTTCTCTCCCTCCTCCCCACACTCCTCCCCGACTCCTCTCTTAACTCTCTACAAGCCAACAACATTCCTCTCACCAGGACAGAAAGCAGCTGATACCTCAAATTTGGACTTTGTAGCCTTCAGAAAAATAAATGTCTATTATTTTCAGCATCGTGGCAGCCCGAGCTCAACTAACACAGAGATGCAGAACACTTTTCTCCTCCTGCTCTGTGTAGGTATATATGAAATCTCCCAGTAAGAGAGTGTAAGGAGTTTGCCTTGTAGGAAGCCAAAGGACCAGGGTTTGAGCGTTGGTACCACATTTGGTCTCCCAGGCACTCCCAGGGCGGTTCCTGAACACAGAACCAGAAGCAAACCCTGGGCGCAGCCAGATATGGACCAAAACAAACAAGCAAACAAACAAAAAACACCAAAAATAATGTTATTCTTGAAGAGAATCCTATCACCTGTCTTAAAAGAACCAAGGGGAAGGATTAAAACTTCCATTTATTCTTGAGTGTTAGCCCTGGCTAAGAATGACCAAGAAGGCTGAAATTTTTCTCATGGTACGTTTCCATCCCCAAAAGGCCAAGCAACATGTTGTTTAACATGAGTAGTTATAAAGTAGTCTTTTCTTTTCCTTTAAAATAAAAAAAGGAAGTTTAAATCAAAACAGGAACAGTTTCATTAAAGGGAGTGTAAAACAATTATTTTAACAGAATTTGTCCCTTAAGACGCTTCTGGGGTGAGGCCAGTTCTGTATTTTCACAGATCTTCAAAGCCATCTGCAGTAATAGTTACACTATTAGTTGCTTCCCAGCCCTCATTGGAAAAATAAATAAGTAGCCTTATGAATTTTGCTGATGCAAGTAGGAATATAGTTTCTTTACATTTAGACCGAAAGGTACAGCTTAATTTGCCTTTTTTCCTGCTGGCTTTATTAAAGGAGATTTATATATAGCCTATTCTTTTATAATTTGCAAAGCACAGCCTCATTTAATCTTTCTAACAAGCCTGTGGGTTTGGAAGGATTATCATCCCCATTTTTCATGATTGCATGCTGAAGAAGGGAAAGATTTTGCCAAATGCTAATGAACTCAAAAGTGGTACAGCTAGAAAAAAAAAAAGAAGAACTTTTTATAGGGTCCACCTTGTCCTCATGGACCTAGCTCTATCTCACTGGAATAGAATTTGTTCTTTTTTCAATGACCACAGTCCCATACTTAATATTCTACTTTTCTTTTTTATATTTCACTGCCCAAGTATTCACATTTTCACATTTAGAACTTTTCCTCAGGATGTCATCTTTCTTGACACCTTCTTCCTACCAACTTTAATTTTTTCTTTTTTGGCCCACACCCAGCAATGTTTAGGGCTCACTCCTAGCTCTGCACTCAGGGATCATTCCTGGAGTGACTTAAGAGATCATATGGGTTGGGGGTACCATGGGTGGAACCTGGATGAGCTGTATGCAAGGCAAGCCCCCAACCCACTGTAGTACTATCTCGGCCACCCCCCTCCTACCACCTTCAACTTCATCACACTCAAAATCTTTTCTTATATTCTGGCGAGAATAAACGGAATGATCAAATGAAAACTTTTATTCATGGGTCTAGTTTTGACTTGCTGAGAGTGTCTTCGTTCTTCATTATTTTAAAGGGGTTGCTTTTTTGCTGTTGTTCTAACAATACATATTGTCTTACAAGTTTATCACACAACAGCTTGGGTTTATTGAGGCGAACCAAGAGCTAGTAGAACTCATTTAAGAGGGTTGGGAGAGAGGGTCTCTGCATTGCTCCTCAACAGTGACTTCTAACCCTTCCTGAATTGGAGCCCTGGAAGGCAGGGAAGAAAAGGAGAGAAGAAAGAAGCGGGTCATTGGCATCCAGGTAAGGCAGCATCTCGCCCAGCTACTGCTAGAAACTGGGTCTGGGGTGAGACGCTCTGCCAACAGCTCCCGGTTGGGAACCCCTCCCCTTGCAGTTACCTGGATGAGGCGACATTCATCATTTTGCTGACAGCCAGGAGGCATCTCCCTGAGTCCTGCGTTTAGTAAGCATAACCTCCAGCCCCTTCCGGCTGATACCCTTGTGCTCTTCAGACATTCCCTCTGGACTGCTGCTAAAACAAGCCCATGCTTCTGTGTCCCCATCTGTCCTTCATTTGACCCTAGATGACCACTTGCTAGCCCATCCTTGAGAGAGTGCTCTCCCTCCCAAACATAGCCCTGTGCCCGGTTGCCAGGCCAGACAAGGCCAGCCTCTCCCCCAGGGATACATTGTACAGGATACAACCCAGGCTTCACAGCTCAAGATGGGCCAATAGACTTCCTTTGGTTCTTCTTTCTTGTCCTGAGAGAAAAATATCCCTCACATGCCAGAGGTGAGCGAGCAGGTTAGATGAGAAGAAATGTGGCCTACATTCTCTCCGATAAACCTGCCCCCAGATTCCTGCCTCTTCCCTCCACTTTCACAGTCTCTTTCACAGGCTGCTTTACAGGCAGAGAGCAGAAGTTTGCTCCCTTGCTCTGGGAGCCCCAACTAGGAGGCCCAGTTTCCCACTTTGGAACACAGAAGTAGTTCAGAGTGATTTTCTTAGAATCTCAACCCAAAAGGAAGACAGAAGAGGCTCATAACAGCAAAAGGATCCAGCCCCGTGCTTTTCAACTTAACTTGGAATTTTTTTTTTCATTTGTGTGGGTACCCCCCCTTGAAAAAAATAATTTTTCACACAATTTCTGTAGTTTATCAGCATTTAAAATTCTTACTTTGTAAAATAAACGATGTAACGAGCCATTTAATCGCACTATTAAAAGAAGCCGACAGAATAAACACCTTTGATGTGTGTCGGAAATCTGAAACTGTGATGAAATTTTCATCTCCTTTTTCTTCTCAGTCTCTAGACCTTTGTCCTGGTCTTTGATCCACCCTGCATAAAGCTATTGGCAAATGGATCCCTGATTTTGATGTTATGAATTGAATATATATTCACACACCCTCACACTTGCCTTGTAATAGACACAGCATCCTGTAAATGGTGACACAGCAGTGACTCAGCAGTTTGAAGCCCTCCCAACAACTGCCTCACCTCGTTATATGGGGCTTCCTCCAACACCCTCTCCTGGGAAGCTTCCTTGATGTTTGAAAGTACACAAGACAAACAAGAATTTGCCTTCCCCTAGTGCTGGCTGACTTTGCCCAAGGAGAGCCTCAGAGAGGGAAGGAAGGGAGGGAGGGAGGAAGGAAGGGAGACAAAGTTTAGCAGCATTGGGCACCAGAAAATAGCCCAGAAAAGAGAGGTGGACAAATGACATGGAAAGTCAGATTCCACCGGGCAGTGATTTCATCCCTTTGTACCACCACCATCATCTCTATGATGAGGACTCTCCTAAAATCAGCCTAATTAGTGTTGATTTATTCTGAGAATGCCTACCAATCTAGCTAGGTTCATTCATGGGTACAAATCAGGTACATTTCCCCAGTGAGTCTCTTCAAGTAAAGCACTCCCAGCAAATCCCACGTCTGTATATGTTGGTATCACATGTAATACAGAAAATTGCTTTTAATTATATGTGATGTGTTTTCTATTTTTGCATGGTTGAAAATAATCAAAAGAAAAATAATATTTTATGACATGAGATAATGAAATGAAGTTGACATTTCCTTTTTTGTAATTATTAGCATTACTGGAACCCAGACATGCGTGTGTGTGTGTGTATGTGTGTGTATGTGTGTGTGTGTGTGTGTATGTGTGTAGTGTGTGGATCCTCACATCTTGTGGGCAGAGCAGAGGAGATGAGTATGAATCTTGCACAAATACCAGAATATGTCATGTGACCATTTTTTTGACATATGGTCAACACTATCCTACAATCATGCAGAAGACTACAAACAAGGAGCAACATTTGAACGAAGACACAGTCTAGGTCTCATTTTACTCCATGAAAACCATGGTAAATCTCTCCAAATTTCCATTGGCATCCTGCCTTCTAGTTAAAATTAAAACACTCCAAAGGGTCTTTTGGAGATACTCCAGCAGCATACACAGAGTGGGGAAAGGAGATAGAAGAAAACAAAGGAAGTCAAGTGAGCTGCCGTTGTCATTCCTTACATGAAGAGTTTCGCCTCTGGACTCCTGGTAAGCACCATTATCTCCCCTTTATTTCACATCTAAACTGCTCTGATTTCCTCTCTATTTTAATTCCTCCCCACCCCCACCCCAGCTTTCAGGGTTTCAAAAACCTTATCACTATTCTACTGAAGGACACTAAGAAAATGGATCCAAGGTCAGTCTTAAGATAGTAGTTTAGAGAGGCTGGGCCTTTCTTTTTTTAAAAAAAAAAATTTATTGAATCACTGTGAGATAGTTATAAGCTTTCATGTTTGGGTTACAATCACACAATGATCAAACACCCATCCCACCATCAGTGCACATTCCCTACCACCAATATCTCCAGTATACCCACCTTTCCCACCCTCCCCCTGCCTCCATGGCAGGCAATATTTCCCGTACTCTCTCTCTACTTTTGGGCATCATGGCTCGCAACACAGACACTGAGAGAGAGACCTCAATCCTTTCAAAGTTGTTGCCTGCCTGTCTCTAAATGCGTGCTTCCAACAATTTGTTGGGTACATGTAAGCCAACACGGAGCTCATACTTATTACTATTCTACACCAGGACACCAAGAAAATAAATTAGAAGTCAGTCTTAGGATAGTACTTTAGAGCTATTGCAGTCTTTGTAGAGACTTCAAACCTTTCAAAGACATTGCCTCCCTGTCTCTATCTGCCTGCTTCTAATGATTTGTTGGGCCCATGTAAGCCAACACAGAGCTCATACTTGTGGGTTGACTAACAAGCCATAATTACCGTTAAAGTATAAGCTTCCCAATGAAACTATAAATTTCCTCAATTAAACAGATAGTTCCCCAAGGGCAAAATGCACATCAGTTTCTCTTCAAGGAGTAAGTGGTCTTCATCAATATTGTTGAATAAATGTGTTATTTATTCAGAGAGTTTCAATTTTCATTTTATATAGCTACTATGTGTTAATTCATAGGAAAACTGCAGACATTTGTGTCCATACTAAGATGGTAATATTAATTTAAATAGAGTTTGTATGTTCATATCACTCTACAATAAATAAAGAATTCTACACACATACATAAATAAAACAGATCCACAACTTGTCCCTGGAGGCCAATCCAGAGATCTCTTTCATGTGGACCAAAATGATATCTATGCAGTCAGTGAAATGACAAGTAAACATGGCTCATTTCTAAATCAGCAAGAAACAAATAGCCAATTTCTAAGAAAAGAACACGGCTCTTAACTATTGCGCTCAGAAACAAGAGAAACAAACAACAACAAAAAAATACATCTCTTAAGCAGTGCCGTAGATATTCTTTGCAAAAGGCTCCCCTACAAGTTGTTATTTTCCCTCCAAATGCCCAGAATATTTATAGAATTTCTCTTATCACAGCATGAATTCACAGAGAAATGCAGCAGGGTTATCTAGAAGAGACACTAGCAGAGTCTATCACAATAAGAATTTGGAGGAAGTTTGTGCTGTCAGCATTTGTATGGAATGTACAATTAGCCACCAAGGGCAAGATGCATTGGCGTAACAGAAGCAGAGCAGCTAAAGGTGCCTGTACTTCAGGGACTTAACTTAGAACACATATTAGCTGACATAAAATCTCACTCTCAACTTCAAAGAAAACTTTCCTTTATTGTTAAAACAAGGTACCAGCACCAAACCGAGTCAACCACCCTCTGCCAGGGCCCCCAAACAAAGACGCTGATCAGGGTCGTTGGGTCCATGGAGTGAAAACAAGCTCTGAATACTTGACGGCAACAGGCATTTCATCCAAAGGAGGTAGGATAGATCAGAGAATCCAGAGGCTAATTGACAACTTATAGAGAGTGAGCCAAAAATAAATGGGAGGCCAGATTCACAGCCAAATCATAACAGTGGAAGATCTCCATAGGAATTGATTATACTGTAGGCCCATTATTCATGTACCACTGAGAGCCAGGAGCAGGGGCAAGGCACTGTCATAAATGTCACTAAGACCAGATAGTAGGTGCCATCATTATGGTCCTTGACAAATAAAATGCCCCCCTAAGTGCAAATCAAAACAACGTTGAGGTAGTATTTCATACCAGTGAGAATGACACACAACAAAAATTCTGGAAATAGCCAGTGTTGGCAGGGTTGTGGTGAGAAATGAAACGCCATCTACTCTTGGGGGGAATGTCATCTGGTTCAGCCTCTATGGAAAGTAATACGGAGATCTCTCCCCAAGATAAGAATAGAACTGCCATACCATCCAGCAATACCTCTTCATGGCATCTATCACCATAACACAAAAACATTCATTCAAAAGGACATATGCACACTTATGTTCTTCACTGAACTTAGTACAATAACCAAGATACTTAAAAAAAAATAACCAAATTCCCAACTCAACTATGGATGAATGAATCAAGAAATTGAGTTTTATATATATATATATGTATATATACACACATATATAAACACAATTATATATGTATAACAAAATGGAATACTATGCAGCTCTGAAAAGAACAAAATAATGAGAGTTGTCACAACAAAAAGGTACTTGAGGATACCATGCTGAGTGAAGACAGTCAAAATGAAAGGGGGTAGTGGGGATGTAGAGAGAGAGTACAGAAGGTAGAATATTTGCCTTGCATGTGATTGACCTGATTTCATTCCTTGGCACCAGATTTGGTTCTCTAAGTCCCAACAGGAGTGATCCGTGATTACTGAGCCAGGAATAAGCCCTGAGTATTACCTAGTGTAAAAATAATAAGAAAAGGGATAGATACAGAAAATGATCTCTCTGTAAGTCTGACTTAAAGATCTACAGTAGGATAGCAGTAAGGGTCAAAGGCTACACAATGGGAGCATGATCCACACAACTGAGTTGGAGAGAGGGGTAAAAGGGAGGAGCCCTGGAGTCCTTAGCAGAGGGATTGGGTATGTTGGTGATGGGTGTGGTATTGGAATCATGTGCATGAACAGTATTATAAATCTAAACCTCAAGTGAAAAAATTAAAAATATTCAAATAAACAAAATGCCTTACCTATCCCTTCCTACCACTGACTCAGCGTCAAAGTGAAGCACAGAATACAGCAGACATAGTTTAGTCAAGTACCATTTGCTAGCTGAAAGGACCTAAGCATAGAAACAAACTTTTGGAACAAGAACAAGAGCTCTCCTCCCACTCACCCCCAAAATGAGGCTCATTTCCAGCTGCTAGACCAAGATCCTTTTGGTATGCACCTCCCTTTCCTCGAGGAATTGCAAGATCAACACAGATAAGGCTATTACACAAGAGAGAAAAGAAATTACGATGCATCATGAAATAGTTTAACTCTAGGAACCTCACCACCTAGCTGCTCTATGGTCTGTGCCATCGTATTGAAAAGTAATACTTCCCTTCTGGATGTTGTATTTTTTTTCAGTCCCAGAGTGAAAACCGAGGAGGAAACAGTTGAGATTAGTTTCAGCTCCTCAGACCCCTCCAAAGCACGATCGTGTGGGCCCTGCAGAGTCACTGAGTTATGGCAGTGTGGGTGGCCGAGAAAAATGAGGCAGCACCGTTGCAGCTTAGGTCCTAGTGCAGAGATAAAGGTCCCCGTGGCCATGATCACCCCAAAGATGAAGTGCACGAAGGAAGGGATACAGAGACTTCAGCTCTAACTGAACAGAGACGGGAAAGAGAGCCAGAACATCCCTAACGCGCACTCCAATTTTTGCAGTCGGTCATAGAAGCAATATTTTCCTGCCTTTACCAGTCCAAGATGAAAGGCTAGTCAATTACACCCCGCTGTGAAATCAATGCAGTGACTTTTGCCTTGAGCTTCTAAAACTCCAAACTCACTCAATGCAGACTGTCCCAGAGTTGGTCAAAATCAAGACCCATGAGTCCAAGTGCTAGTGCAGGGTTTAAAGTTCTTGACTTAACATTCCCCCCGAGCACCACCAGGAGTGATACCTGAAAGAGCCAGGGAAAAAGCCTTGAGCACAATTGGGTGTGGTCCCAAATGTGCCCCAAAATGAAAGTAAATTTATAAAAGAAAATTAAACCATTCAAAATTGAAGACTTCTAAATATCTGTTTTGCTTTTGTTTGTGAGTCATACCCTTCGAGGCTCAAGAACTACTCCCAACTCTGTGCTTAGGGGTCACTTCTGGTGATGCTTGGAGAACAGGGGGAGGCCTTTGGGTAAATTTACAAAGAAGATTGTGGCTCAAATATTTGTGAAGGAAACAGAATGATTTTCCCTGGCAATGGTCACCTCTCAGCAAAATGCTTAGAAATCATCTCGGGAGTTGGGGCTGGAGAGATAGCACAGCGGGTAGGGCGTTTGCCTTGCACGCGGCCGACCCGGGTTCAAATCCCAGCATCCCATATGGTCCCCTGAGCATGACCAGGGGTAATTCCTGAGTGCAAAGCCAGGAGTAACCCCTGTGCATTGCCAGGTGTGACCCAAAAAGCAAAAAAAAAAAAAAAAAACCAGAAATCATCTCGGGAGCAACTTGGCTTGTCCATCTTTGTTGGACAGCCTTTCCTGCCCGGCCAAATGTGGTGCTAGGCAGCAAACTGAAGTCAGCCACATGTACATCAAGCATCGTCAGCCCTGTGTGATCGCTCCAGCCATGCATTCTGAACTTCTTAGAACAAGGAATGCTCCACTTACTTCACTTCTCAGCTGGGTTAGAAAAGGTCTGAAAATTAGCGGCAACAGATAACAAGACAAGTGGTTTTGTATTTGTCCCAAGGATAGTGTGTCATGGAAGAGATGGCATTGTTTTTAAAAAAAAGATATCACATGGCTGAAGCGATAGTCCAGCGGGTAGGGCGTTTGCCTTGCATATGGCCAACCCGGGTTCGATTCTCAGCATCCCATATGGTCCCCCGAGCACCACCAGCAGTAAATCTTGAGTGCAGAGCCAGAAGTAACCCCTGTGCATCACCGGGTGTGACCCAAAAACCAAAAAATTATAGCATGTACAGTATTGGGATAGTACTGTGAGCACCTTGCCTATACTGCTTGAAAAAACACTGTATAAATCAGTCACATGCCTTTGTGTTTTGGGGGTTACATCCAGCAGTGCTCAGGGCTTTTACTCCTGACGGGGCTCAAGAGACTATATGGGGTGTTGGGGATCACACCCAGTTTGACCGCATGCAAGGCAAACGCCTTCCCTGACATACTATCTCTCCTGCCCCTGCATGCCTTTCACAGGTCAATTATTTCCTTGTGGTTGCAATTGTAAGCATTTGCCAGAGTCCAGGCAAGGAGGTGGTCCTTGCAGATGAGAGAGATCCAGAGACCCCAAGCTTCACCGCAGACGTTAGTAACTGTAGCCAAGGGTTGAATACAGCTCAGCATGGGGTCCACTTTACTTCCGGAGCCTCCCTCATGAGGGTAGAGATGCTCGAGCGAGTGGGAGTTGACTGATTAGACCATTTGCATCCAACCCGATAGGGGTGAAGGGAGTCTACACCCCACCCCCAAAAGCCAAGCTTTCCTGGCCAGCCCTCCTCAGGCTTGGCAAAAGCACCCTGTCATTAGGGATTAAAGCCTAATAAATAATAAGTGAGCACCATTGTAAACCACTTTGCAAACGGAGAGAACCGGAGGAGCACCCCTGGTTACTAATCATGGGGGCGTGGAGAATCAGGAGATTCAGGAAGCCACTTAGACAAAAGCCGCCTCAGCAAGGGAAACCACTAATGTCCAAAGGGCGAAGCACCAACTGCTGCCAAGCCCTGCCCGGCTGGAAGGCTGCCCGGCGAAGACAGCCAGGCCACCTTCGAGCTCTCGAGATGATTTCTGAGCACTCTGCTGAGAGGCGATCATTGGCAGGGAAAATCATTCTGTTTCCTTCAAAAATATTTGGAGCCGCAATCTTCTTTGTAAATGTACTCAAAAGCCTCCCCCCTCCCTGAGCCCCCAGAAGAAGGTGAGAGAATGGTTAGGTCCTATCAGAGGCTCCAGCATCTCTGTAGTCATTCTTTTTTTTTTTTTTTTTTTGGTTTTTGGGTTGCACCCGGCGATGCACAGGGGTTACTCCTGGCTCTTCACTCAGGAATTACCCCTGGCGGTGCTCAGGGGACTATATGAGATGCTGGGATTAGAACCCGGGTCAGCCGCGTGCAAGGCAAACGCCCTACCCGCTGTGCTATCGCTCCAGCCCCTTCGTAGTCATTCTTAATGAGGAGACTTCAAGAAGCTTCCCTGATCCCTCCAAGGCAAGTCGCCCAATTTCAAAAGCAGTTTCCATTTTGATATATTCTGGCTTTTTTGCTGGCATGATTGTTCTGGTAATGGTGAGTTTGAACAGACTTGGCCTTTAATTTTCTGTTACATTTTACTTAATTCTGGTTATGCAGAAAAAAAAGAAAAATCATCATTGTGTTTATCTAAGTTCTGCAGCCTTCACTCGTTTCTCCATTCTCTGAATATTACGCATGCTGAGAGCAGGCTCTACGGAGAGAGATTATATTTTCTTTTCATCTCCCAGATTTACCTTCTAGAAACCAAAGTCAATGTCTTAAGGCATTGGATTCATACTGGGACTGAGAATTTGCTCTCATAGATCTGTCACACGGTGCTCATCAGGGACTGTCTAATTGGGTCTTTGTGATCTGAATTTCCAGGGCATCTCAAGGATTTTTGTATAACTCAACTGTAGGAAGAGCCATTCACTTTTGCTTGAAGCGTCCTGCTTCATCATGCAGCTTCCTCCTTTCTAGATCATTCCAGAATCTTCCCCACTTGAGAACATGCCAAGTGCTCAGGAGAACCTCCTTGGTTCAGTTTGCTTGAAGTTACAGCTCACCACTTTAGAAAGTAGGAACATTACTTCATTTTTCTAACAAATATTTTGGAGTGCTCTGTACTCTTCTTCTTCCGAGCACTATCTAAAAGAAATGTCACATTGAATTTTCCATTTATCTACAAAACCAATATACAGCCAGTGCCCTCAAGCAAACACCACAGAGACGGGAAAGGAAAAAACCCAGAGAATTAATTCTCACCCTCCCTAAGGGAGCTGATACTAGCATATTTATGAATTCACTCATCATTTTTTGATGCTTCCAAATGTATATATTTCACATAAGTCTCAAACTTTGTTTTGGCTTCAGTTCACAAAATTGAGATCCTCGGAAATCTGTTACTTTTTCATTCAACAATGCATTAGAGCCACACCTCTGGTCATTTCAATAATTCTTCTTTTTAATACTGATGTTGTATTTTCCGGTATGGATCTTTTTTCCTTTTAGTTTTTTCTATTGTTAAATGCTCGGGTTTTTTTCCTTTTTAGTGCACTTTGTCTGGACCCATTTACGCTCACAGCTACTCTCAACGGTATCACTGTATCACTGTCATCCCGTTGCTCGTTGATTTGCTCGAGCGGGCACCAGTAACATCTCCATTGTAAGACTTGTTGTTACTGTTTTGGGCATATTGAATACACCACAGGTAGCTTACCAGGCTCTGCTGTGTGGGTAAGATGCTCAACTGTAAAATTTAGAATTTACCTCAAATAAAACCCAGTTCTTTTTCCATTTTTAAGCACATTTGGGTCAAATCAGTAAATATTTAACTGAATTTTTTTTAAATAATTTGAATGTAAACTTAAAATAATTTTTTTCTAGGAAAGTGCCTTTGAGCCACATCTGCTGATCTTCGTGGGCTATTCCTAGCTCTGTCATAAGGAGTAACCCCTGGTGATCCTTGAGGGACCAAGCCAGGGCTTGCCCACATGCTCAGTAAATGCCTGTACTATCTCTCTGACCAGTACTTCCTGTACTATCTCTCTTACCCAAATATAAACTTTATAACATTCCTAGAGAGCATTAAAATGTTCTAGGCTTGTCTTTTATACCAGGGAACAAATGGTCACACTTCCATAAAAACCTTTAAAACCATTTTCAAAGAGGAGCTAAACATGCTCTCATATATCTATTACTATAACACAGAAATTCAGCTGTTGTTAGAAAAGATGGCAGTCATGACATTTGTACACAAGTGGGTAGACATGGAGAGTATCATGCTAAGTGAAATGACTCAGAAAGAGAGGGACAGACATAGAAGGACTGCACTCAGTTGTAGAATATAAAGTAACAGAATGGGAGACTGACACCCAAGGATAGTAGGGATAAGGGCCAGGAGGATTGCTCCACGGCTGAAGGAAAAGACAGCTGAGATAGAGAAGGGAACACTAAGTGAATGATGCTTGGAGGGCTCGCTCAGGATAGGAGATGCGTGCTGAAAGCAGACTATAGACTGAACATGATGGCCACTTAATACGTGTATTGTGAACCATAACACCCAAAAAGGAGAAAGAGTAAAAGGGAATGTGCCTGCCAGAAACTGGGGAGATAAGGGGTCAGGAGGGATCCTGGGAACATTGGTGATGGAGAATGGGCACTGGTGGAGGGATCATACAACTCGATCCTTGTATGACTGAAACGTAAGCATGAAAGTTCGTAAGTCTGTAACTGTATCTCACAGTGACTAATTTAAACAAAATAAAGAAAGAAAAAAAGAAAAAAGAAATTCAGCTGTTGATTGACCTAGAGGCACAAATCCTTTATCCCTGCTCCTCAAGACCGTACATGGGGTAAAAATTCTAATGTAACCCAGAAAGTATGAGAAAATGGTACTTTAAATTAAATGGGCACAAGCCACCTCTGGCTGGCACCAGATAATCTCGTTATTGGCCTCCATCCAGATCGCGTGTCCTTCTCTCCCGGAAGGGAGCATACATGACGCTCACCATAGCCATGCCAACAGACCCCGTGCCAGGCTGCTTCACACGGGGCACCTTGGGGAGGGGAGGGTGAGAACCTTCCCCACCCTAACAGACCCAGCCCTGGCAGTTGAAAACCTCCAGGACTCAACCGCCACCACGTTCACGGCCATTCTTCACACACTCATGCTGAGCCTCACCCACGACTGAACCTATAACTGGACACTTCTTACCACACACCCTCCCCATACTCCAAGAGTACTGCACCACATTTGATGGAGTTCAAAGTAGGAGGCAACCAATCTTAGAGGTATACATACATCATCACTGTCATCCCGTTGCTCATCGATTTGTTGAGAGGGCACCAGTAACGTCTCTCATTGAGAGACGTAATGTTACTGTTTTTGGCATATCCGATACGCACAGGTAGCTTGCCAGGCTCTGCCGCATGGGCTCGATACTCTCAGCAGCTTGCCAGGCTCTCCAAGAGGAGCTGAGGAATCGAACTTGGGTCGGCCTCGTGAAAGGCAAACACCCAACCACTGGTGCTATCGCTCAGATAAATATATAAAATGGCAGAGCCTGGCAAGCTACCCGTGGCGTGTTCGATATGCCAAAAACAGTAACAAGTCTCACAATAGAGACATTACTGGTGCCTGCTTGAGCAAATCGATGAACAACGGGACGACAGTGCTACATATGTAAAAGCACACAAGGCTCAACTACTAACAATATTTTAGTAATCTCTTATAGAAGGGCTTAATGGCCCTCCTGGGCGGAATACAACAATCCTCACCCTCTTTCCTCAAAGGATACTTTTTTTAAAGAATTTCCAGCAGTTTCTCTTAACTATCACTGTCACTGTCATCCGTTGTTCATCAATTTGCTGGAGTGGGCACCAGTAACGTCTCCATTTTGAGACTTGTTGTTACTGTTTTTGGCATATTAAATTCACCACGGGGAGCTTGCCAGGCTCTGCCATGCAGGCAAGATACTCTCGGTAGCTTGCCGGGCTCTCCGAGAGGGGCCAAGGAATCGAACCCAGGTTGGCCACAATACAAAATATATTATTTCAGTTCTGCTTTTGGGCAGGGATTGGGGTTCAGGATGGAAACATCCGAAATATGGTGGTGGGAAAGTGCAATGGTGGTGGGATTGGTGTTTGAATATTAAATGTAATTAAATATTGTGAACTACTTTATAAAATATTTTAAAAGTTATTTAAAAATAATAAAATAATTAAACGGGCAATTTTTTTATTCTAATTTGCTTGGAAAGAAGATTGTTCCTTTATCTGTTGCCCTGGCTTTTCCTGGAATGAGAGAGGGAGAGAGAGAGAGAGAGAGAGATTCCCTTCCCAGCATGGCTAGTCCAAGGAGAGAGGGTCTACCATGACCCTCAATAACCAAGCAGCGAGCTGCCAGTGAATCCACGCCAGTAGCCTACTTTCTCCTCTCCCCTTGCAGGGTGTGCTTTGCCGCAGCATTGAGCAATCAGTCAAGTTAAAAGGGAAATGTCATCTTCCTCACTTACTCTGTGCCCTCAATCTCTTTCATTCTGGAAGCCAAAATGAAAGTGACATTTGGATTCGCTTTTTTAAAGTTTATCATTTCTGAGGAACTGCCTCAAAGTACAGAGGGGAAGTGGCATCTTTTTAACTCCGAAATCAGATTGGACCTTAAACAGAGGCAGATGGCAATTCAGTGCTCATTTCAAATAGAGGAAAAAAATGAGACTTCAACTCCCCCAAATACCCTGGGGTAAGTGAGGAATAAACTGGGGTTTCAGGACAGGAGTTAAGCGCCAGACAGCACGTAAGGCGCTTCCACACGACTGATCCAGGTTTGATTTCCAGCATCACATATGGTTTCCTGAGCACAGAGTCAGGAGTAAGCCCCAAGCATTGCCGTGTGTGTCAAAAAAAAAAAAGTCAGCAACAACAAAAATTCCTGGAATTGAACATAACTCGAGTCTCTTTCACAAAGCCGAACTCAAACCTTCCACCCATACCTACTCCCCTGCGAGGCTTACTTGCATCAGAAGAACTCATAGAAGGTAATCATTCACTGGAATTATTTTTCCCTTTTTTTTTTAAATTTTGTTTTGACATGTACAGAAGGCCCTGCAGTACCAGAGTTCGAACCCCATGCCCTAGACACACTAGGCACACACTCCAGTCTTCTGAACGATCTTTCCAGCCTCAGAAATGATGACTTTTTTTTTCCTAAGGGGGAGAAGTCCAAAGTATGTCTCGTGAGTATCTCTTCAGAATAGCTGCTGAGAGCCTGAAAATGAAAATAAACTTTCTTTTTTTTTTCTTTTTTTTTTCTTTTTGGGTCACACCCAGCAGTGCACAGGGGTTACTCCTGGCTCTGCACTCAGGAATTACTCCTGGCGGTGCTGGGGGACCATATGGGATGCTGGGAATCGAACCTGGGTCAGCCGTGTGCAGGGCAAACACCCTCCCTGCTGTGCTATCGCTCCAGCCCCGAAAATAAACTCTTTCCAAGAAACTCACTACAGTCTGAACAACCCAGGGTTTCCCAAAGCGCGTGACTCTGCCCTCTGGGAGGTGGCGAGGCGGTGGCGGTTGGGGGGGGGGGGGCTGGGAAGGGGACCCTGGAATAATCCAGAGAGATGGTAGCAGCCTTTGATGGAGCAGAGGTGGGGCAGGCACTTTTGTTTATTCACATAAGAGAGATGGCTTCCAGGGAATCCTGAGTGATTTATTTTTGAAAAGTGGGCCACAGGCCAAAGAACTTGGGATCAACACTCAAAGATAGGGGTCACAGGATACTAAGGGGTCCAGCGGGATCCCCACCTTTCTCGGAAGGAAGAACATCTGCATTTTCCAGAATGAGATTTCTGAGGCAGACCAGAGATCCCCAAATCAGAATTCTCCTTTGGTTGCTCTGAAAACCATCCGACCCAGTCCCAACCTACCTCCCCAGGCTGGGGCTTTGGAGTCTATCCACTGAACCAGCACCCTAGATGATTCAGAGCAGATGGGAAAATTTTTAAACCATCCGCCAGTGCTTCTCTGCGTGACCCCAGGCTGGAGGCAACCAAAGCATGTTTTGGTTTTTTTTTTTAATACTGGGGCATTAAATTAGAGAAGACTGCGGAGAGCCAGCACGCTTGCTTCATCCTTTCCTCCGCTGGCACGCACTCCGGGAGAGCTGCGCTTAAAACTCCTGGCTTGCACGGAGGGGAAATAGAATGATTAAAGAGTAATAAAGCACCAAAGGTCACTTTCTGGTTCAGGATTGTGGACCTGGCCTGGCTCCAGGCAGAACTGACTCAGCTCTGCCAAGCAGGGTCAGGCCCTCAACAGCAGAGGTGGCACTCAGGGGACCAAGATGCCCAGGGGAAACAACTGCTCCCTGGAGAAAGATCTCCCAGCGCCAAGGCTAGCACAATCTGAGCCACAAAACAAATAGCGCTGTGCTGATGATGGAAAGAATTCCAAATATTAAAAACGGCAATGGAACAAGAGCTACAGTACAGGGGTTAAAGACCCTTGCCTTGCACACAACTGACACTGATTTCATCCCCAGTACCATGTACAGTCCCCACTGTGTGCCATCAGGAGCGATCCCTGATCAGCAAGACCCAAATCTCTCCCCAAAATGGTATAACGCCAAACAAAAATAGCATCATATTGGACAATATTAATAAGTCTATATATTTTGGTTCCTTTTGTATTTTTAATTGAACCATGAGATACATAGTTACAAAGCTTTTCATGATTGTGTTTTAGCCATACAATATTCCGACACCCATCCCTTCAGTGTACATATCCCAATGTCCCCAGTATCCCTCCCACCATGCCACCCTATGGAAGGCATCCCTTCCCTCCTCCCCTCTCTCCTCCTCTCTCCTTTCTCCTCCCTCCTCTATCCTCTCTCCTCTCTCTCTCCCTCTCTCTCTTCCCTGACCCTGGGGCATTATGATTTATAATACTGAGAGGCCATCATGTTTGGTCCTTTACCTACTTTCAGCACGCATCTCCCATCCAGAGTGATCATTTCCAACCACCACTGTCATAGTGGTCCCTTCTCTATCCCAACTGCCTTCTCCCCCAAGCCCATATGTTATTTAAATGGTGTCTACGCAAAACAGTATGGAGTCAAAAATAAAACTCTCCCTATGATGATTCCTTGACATTTCCTCCAAAGACACAAAAACACTAGCTCTCTGGGACTGGAGCGATAGCACAGCGGGTAGGACGTTTGCCTTGCATGTGGTCGACCTTGGTTCGATTTCCAGCATCCCATATGGTCCCCTGAGCACCGCCAGGGGTGATTCCTGAGTGCATGAGCCAGGAGTAACCCCTGTGCATCGCCAGGTGTAACCCAAAAAGAAAAAAAAAAAACATTAGCTCTAAAAGATAGATGCATACAGATGTGCACTGCAGCATGACTTACAAGAGTCAAACTTCTGGAAATTACCCACATGTCCAGTGACAGATTAATGGATTAAGAAATCAGGGTCTATTCGCAAAATGAAAGACTACTACTCACCTGCGAGAGAAAATGAAATCTTTCCTTTTGCTACAATTTGGAAGGAACCATGACATTCTGTGAACTACTTCAGAGGAATAGGACAAGAGCTGAATGACCCCATTTGTATCTTGTACAGAAAGAAATGAAGCAAGGCAGTGGGCAGTATGTGGGAGAACAAACCCTTAGAGTTTGACACCAGGACTGAGTTTATCCAGTGTGGGTGGAGGGGGTGGCTAGGGGTCTGGGATGTGTGGAGCAGGTGCTAGAAGAGGCATAAGACAGTGGTGGAGGGAGTAGAGAGTTACTGACACTGCAGTAACTTTGCACACCAAAGGCAATACACATTAACAGCATTGCAAACCACGCTACCTCAATCATTTTATATACATGGGCTTTGGGGTCTCGCCCCGCAGTGCTCAGGACTTATTCCTGCCTCTGCATTCAGGGATCACTCAGGGTGCTCATGAGTCCCTTTGTGATGCCAGGGATTGAAGCTGGGTCAGCCACAGGCAAGGCAAACACCCTCCCCACCAACCTCTTGCCCCGGCCCTTAATAAAATTTTTGAAAGTAGTGTCTATAGCCCATCCTGATGAGCCACTTTCCTCTAGCAACCATGACCAGGGTGGCTTTAAAGAATAGGAATTTCGGGGCTGGAGCGATAGCACAGCGGGTAGGGCGTTTGCCTTGCACGCGGCCGACCCGGGTTCAAACCCCAGCATCCCATATGGTCCCCTGAGCACCGCCAGGGGTGATTCCTGAGTGCATGAGCCAGGAGTAACCCCTGTGCATCGCCAGGTGTGACCCAAAAAGCAAAAAAAAAAAAAAAAAAAAAAAAAGAATAGGAATTTCTTCTCTGGCATTTCTAGAAGCCAGGAGTCTGGCATCTCGGTGTCCACAAAGCTGTGCTTCCTCTGAGAATCTAGCAAGATTGTCTGTCTGTGTGTGTGTGTGTGTGTGTGTGTGTGTGTGTCTTTCAGTGGCTATTGGGTTCAAATTCCTGTGCATCCTCTGCCTCTGTCTTCTAGAACCTTCTCCCTGAGGCTATCTCTTCCCTCCCTTATCAGAACAATTCCCATTGGTAGAGGACCCACCCAGATCACTCCTAATGATTTCATCACAAGATCTTTAAGTATAGGTACAAAGACCCATTTTTTTCTTTTCTTTTCTTTTTTAGGTTTTTATTATTATTATTATTATTATTATTATTATTATTATTATTGATTAGGAAGCCAGTGTAATAGTAGAGCAGTTAGGGTGCTTGCCTTGCACACAGTTGACTCAAGTTCAATCCCCAGCACCCCATATGGTCCCCTAAGCCCACCAGGAGTGATCCCTGAGTGCAGACCCAATCATAATTCCTGAACAAAGCTGGGTTCAAACACCCCCCAATTTTTTTTATTGGCTGAGAGCCTGTGGTTGACAATACTATTAATAATGGTTTCCTCGCACACCTATTTCCAACACCACATCCACCAGCAATGTGCCCACCTCCCTCTCCCACGGACCCAAACACCCCTCCCTCTCAAACCACCTCTCCTCCCCAACTCAATTGTTTGGCTCTGTTCTTCCATTATGTTGCCTTTGTCCCTTTGTTGCTACCTTACTGTGCATCTTCAAGTCCTGTGTACGAGACAGATCATCTGTGCCTATCCCTTTTCTTCTGACCTCACTCAGCATAATACCCCCAAGGTCCATCCACGTTGCTGCAAAATGCATGATTTTGCTGCAAAAACGCTGTTTCTGAAGGTCACTAACCCAGGGCAGGAGTTGGGTACGGGCACATCACTCACTTGGAGATCCACACTTATTCCTCCACACTCATATGAACTAGTAACTGACAACAAGAACAGAAATAAGGGATGGGGGAAAGAGGGGTAGTTGAATTTCCCGTGAAAAATTACCTACTGTTTTAGTAAGTGAATTTCCCTTGGGAAAAGTTCCAAATAAAATTGTGCTGAGGAGCTGGAGCAATAGCACGGTGGGTAGGGCATTTGCCTTGCACACGGCTGACCCGGGTTCGATTCCCAGCAACCCATATGGTTTCCTGAGCACCGCCAGGAGTAATTCCTGAGTGCAGAGCCAGGAATAATCCCTGTGAATTGCCTAGTGTGACCCAAAAAGCAAAAAAATAAAATAAAATAAAATTGTGCTGAGCTGGAGCGATACTGCAGCAGGTAGGGTTGGCTATGGTAATCAAGCCCAATGTGGTAATCAACTCACATTGATATGAAAACCTCCCATTGTCTATCTGTGCAAAGTCTATCTGCAACTTTTATTTGTCAATGGCACCCATATAGTCCCCCAAACCCACCAGCAGTGAGCTCTGAGCACAGGGTCAGGAATAAGCCCTGAGCACAGCTCAAAAAATGAAGAAAAAAAAAACTGTAGATGCTCACCTGCGGGGAGGGAGATTATCCTCCCCGCTTCCCTCCTGTGAGGGCTGCAAATAGAAAATTCTTGCCCAGAAGAATAGCAGGGAGGGGGGCCGGGAAAGATGAGGCACTGCAGAGCATCCTGGCAAACGTGATCTCCACAGAGCCACGCAGCTTAACTTCAGTGACAGCGAGTCCATGCCACACACTTCTAAGGTGACCTGTGAGAGAAGACACTTCTCATTGCTGGGTCTCCTCAAAGCCCAGAGCTCCACCATGAGAAAAGCGTCAGACTACATTTCAACAAGGCACCATCTCTCCACAGATAATTGTTCGTCGTTCGATTTTCCTTAATAGACAAGCTTTCATGATTAAATCGTAAGACGATAAATACTGAGACTCACATGGGAGAGGCACTTTTTATTTTTCATAAAGTTGTTCACGATAATGAATTACATTCAATATTTCGACACCAAGTTCCTCCGCGAGCTGTATTGCAGATTCACCACCAGGATCTCACCATTCTACAAGGAAGTGATCACTGATGTAAAGAGAGGGGTTCGGCAGGGCGATACCATTTCACTGAAACTCTTCAGTGACACCCTTGAGAACGTCAATGCGACAAATGGAATGGGAAGGAATAGGAGTGAAGATAGACGGTCGGCAACAACATCACCTCCGCTTCGCTGATGACATCATTCTCATAACGCCAAACATTAGTCAAGCGGCACAAATGCTGGCCGACTTCGACCTCGAGTGCGGAAAGGTGGGACTGCAGCCAAATCTCAACAAGACGATGCTCATGAAAAACAAACTAGTCCCTGATGCTCCATTTGCTCTCAATGGAACAAACATCTCCAAATGCAGCAGCTATGTGTACCTGGGTCGAGAACTCAACAAGAGGAACGACTTGGCGCCAGACTGTGCAGGAGGAAGAGAACAGTGTGGAACACCTTCAAGAGTGTCGACGTTGTTAAGAGGATGAAGAACCTCCAGCTCTGGGCACATCTTTTCGACTCCACCGTTCTTCCTGTTCTAACGTACGCCTCAGAGACCTGGGCCCTATGCAAACAGGATGAGAATGCTATTTGGGTATCCCAAAGAGGAATCGAAAGAGCTATGCTAGGAGTATCACGTCTCACTCAAGTGAGAGAAGGAATCCAGAGTTCCGACCTCTGTTGACGGTCAAGAATCAGGGATGCTGTCTCGTTTGCCAAGACATCAAAATTCAGATGGGCCGGACATGTAATGCAATTCAGAGATGACCACTGGACTAGAGCTGTTACCGACTGGATTCCACCGGATGTCAAAAGACTGCGTGGCCATCCACCAACGAGATGGTCAAACTTCTTTGTCAAGACCCTGAATGAGGGGCTGAAGCGATAGCACAGCGGGTAGTGCATTTGCCTTGCACGTGACCAACCCGGGTTCGATTCCCAGCACCCATATGGTCCCCTGAGCATATGAGGCAATTCCTGAGTGCAGAGCCAGGAGTAATCCCTGAGCATCACCAGGTGTGACCCAAAAAGCAAAAAAAAAAAAAAAAAACCCTGAATGAACTGTTTGAGGCACTTCCTGTCCCTGGAGCGAGCAGATATCTTTGGGCTACACTAGCACTCGACAGGGACAAATGGAGACATTACTGGCAACCGCTCGAGCAAATCGAAGATCAATGGAAAGACAAGTGATACAAGTCATTTCGACACCAGTCCCACCACCATCAAACCTTCCCAATGGTACAGCCCTGGCAGGCCAAACAGGATCTTGGTGGACTGAGAGAATTCCCTTCCCTGTAGCTGCAGTTCTTCTCTTCGTCTGAAATGGTTCTGAAACGAAATGAAATCTTCCAGTGAATTTAATGCTGTGGGGAGGGTGGTCAGAGGGAAACTGGGGACCCTGGTGGTGGGAAATGTACACTGGTGAAGGACGGGTGTTGGAGCACTGCATGACTGAAACCTGACCATGACATAACCATGAACTCTGCAGCTCATGGTGATTCAGCTAAAAATAAATAAATTTAGATAAACAAGCATTTCCAAAGGAAAGTCCTGGGAATAAAAGGTTCTGGGGCAAGGCTGAGCAAAGAATAGGAATTTTCAGTCATGAGGGATGAGTCTGTTCCAGGGAGCAGATGGACAGGAGGGAGCTACTTCTCCACCCCACAGTAGTGCACATTTAAAATCTGCTAAGAGAGATTGTTAGTGTCTCCACCCCGTGAAGATAAAAGGAACTCGGATAAGTGGTTAATTAAGCCCAATGTGGTAATCAACTCACAGTCAACATTGATTATGAAAACCTCCCATTGTCTATCTGTACAACAACTTTTATTTGTCAACGACACCTCAGTTAAAAGGAACCATTGTGGTTAACTTTTGTATTTAGACCCATATGTAATTAGCAGAGAGATGCGCACTGCTATGTTCCTGTAAAGGGACGAAGAGCTAACACAGGTTTTCAGCCTCAGCATTATGGACGTTTGGTTCCGAAGACAATTTTCCCATTGTAGAGTGTTAAACGGCACCCGTGATCTTGACTAAACGCCTCCCCTCTGCTGTGTACCCCACTGTGCAGTCCAGACATGTCCCCTGATCCACTTCAGAATAATTGCTTATGACTGTTTTATAATTCTATTCTTCCTTCTAAGAAAGATGAATAATGCCATTGAGCAAATGTGAAAGAGCCCTTAAATTGGAGCCCCCCACCACCACCCACCCATCTTTCACAGTGGCTGCAGCTCAGAGGAGCAATGCCATGCATGCTGACCTATGTCCCAAATGTCTTCATCATTGACATAAACTGAGTAACTGACATATAGCACAACTGGACAAGACTTAGTCAAGAACAAGCTTTATTACTGGGATAGAGAAGGAACCCTTATAACAAAGAGAGTTGGAAATGATCACTCTGGATAAGAACTGCATGCTGAAAGTCAGTAAAAGAACGAACATGATAACCTCTCAGTGCCTGTATTGCAAACCATAATGCCCCAAGGGAAAGAGAGAGATAGAGAGAGACAGATATAGAGAGACAGAGAAACAGAGAAAGAGAGAGAGAGAGAAGGAAAGTGCCTGCCATAGAGTCATAGAGGCAGGCTAGGGGAGAGGAGTTGAGAGGGAAACTGGGGTCATTGGTGGAGGGATGGGTGTTGGAACATTGCATGACTAAAACCCAATCATGAACAACTTGGTAATTGTGTATCTTATGGTAACTCAATTTAAAAAAATAACAGGCTTTATTACTCATTTGTGGGGTATGGAAAAACATACAATGAGACTAATAGCCAAGCACAGTAGAAAAAAGGTCAGGAAGATTGATTCATGGTTGGAAGCCTGCCTCAGGTCCCGGGGCAGAGGGCCATTCGGGATAGAGAAGGAACCACTACAGCAATGCTAGCTGGAAATGATCTCTCTGGAAAAGGAGTGGGCAGGGAGAGGAGGAGGAGGAGGTGGAGGAGGATGAGGACAAGGAGGAAAAAAGTCTGCCATAGAGGCAGGCTGGGGGAATGGCTGGAGGGAAACTGAGGACATTGGTGGTTGGAAATGAACACTGGTGAAGTGACGGGTATTGAAACATGGCATGACTGAAACCCAACCATCAACAACTTTGTAACTGTGTATCTCACAGTGAGTCAATAAATAACAATAATAAATTAATAATTCCAAAAGAGAGAGCAAGCTTGATTTTTCTAGTCCCCTACTCCCTACATGCTGAATTACCACTTCCACATATCTCAGACATAGAAGGACAGTCGTGAAAAGATACTTCTTTGAAATGATTCCAATCGAACTGACTTACTAATCCTTCCAACCCAGGGATGATCCTGGGCAGCGCTAAGACCACAGGTGCAAACATAGCCCAGGGTCATGTCCTCAGTCCCTAGATAGCTCCCTGACCCTGAAAGAGGGCAGGTAACAGGTGCATCCCACCATATCTAGTGCAAGGAAGACTCTGTTGCACCCACCCCACCATCATTTGGACACATGCGAGAACATTCCATGCAAAAACTAAGAAAACACAGCAGGGATGAGAGGAGGGAACATAGGAAGGAATAAACCTAACATAGTCAAGCATAATGAGGAAAGCACCGGATGTCGTGGTCCTTTGGGTTCCCATGGATACACAGTGAAGCACAGCTCAATCTTGCTCACAGGAGTGGAGAGTGTGTGTGGACATCCCAAGGTTCCTCTAACGGAGCCAGAAGATGACCTACCCGGGACAGCTCTAAAAAGAATAGTCAGAACTGGGCTCACAATGGAAAGAGGAGAAAAGGTCAAAGTCTAATCCAATCACGTCTCAAAACTCTCCCCTGATGTCACCTCCCCATCCCTTGAAATCTCACCACCAGGACAACCAGAGAAAACTCTAACTGGGAGCTGTGTTTGCTGGGGATGTTGTATCTTCACTTCTGGGAATTATGGGATCTTGCATGAGTCGCTGCTTTTCTATCTTGGCTCTGGATTCTTCATACGTACATTAGCAGATCAGAGAACACTGCATTAACTACTTAGATCCCACTTGTCAGCAGAAGGAAAAGAATTTCTGAGTGAAACACCACAGCAGGGTATCAAACACATTGTATGATATGGAACCAACAGATGACATAACCCACCCAGGAACAGCCACTGCCGGGCTGCCCTGAGACCAGCGCACCCCGACTTCCCTCTTCCTCTCAGGGGCTGTCTTCAGTGTTTTTCCATCATGGGATTTTGCGGGTGAGGGAGCTATAGACAGTCCCAGGAGTATCATCAAGCCCACTGACTTACTCTCCATCCTCTCCCATCCTACCTGGACTTCCAATTTTATTCCCATTGGCCCATACCTAGAGAACTTCTGGTCAAGGTGCTTCTCGCCCTGCCCATGCCAGTCTTTTGCACCTGCATGTGTCACAGCCCACATGTGACCTGAACCCCGGAAAGCAAGGACAGCTTCAATGTAGTCAAAGCATCCGGGAGCTAGGCACTCGGGCAGGTATGTGGAGTAGAAGAAAGAGGCCAAGTCACTTGATACCTCTACTGCAAACCATAACACCCAAAAGGAGAGAGAGCAAAAGGGAATGCCCTGCCACGGAGGCAGGATGGGGTGGAGGTTGGTGGGAGGGATGCTGGGATCATTGGTGGTAGAGAATGGGCACTGGTGAAGGGATGGGTACTCAACCATTGTATTATGACTGAAATGCAAGCACAAAAGTTTGTAGGTCTGTAACTGTATGTCACGGTGATTCACTAATAAGAAATTAAAAATTAAAAAAAGTTTTTTTAAAAAATAACCCACCCAGGAGAAAATCTGTCAACCGTAGTTCTACAGAGCTCCCCCTCCCTCGTGGGGAGGAGGGTTCAAGGGAATCAGAACAGCTCCTGAACTTCCCACTAAATATTCCTCAGTTGCCTCAATCCTAAAATCCCACCAATTATAAGAAAATTAACCATTTTACCCTCCAAAATAGGAATAAGTAAAAATTCAAACACGTACATCAATATTAAGATATTACCTGATGTTAGAAACATATAAATGTAAGGGAGAGGGCTGGAGGGGTATAACAGATAAGGCTCCTGTTTGTACACAGCTGGCCCAGGTTACATTCCTGGCATCATAAATATTGCACCAGGAGTAAGCCCTGAGCACAGATCCCTAAGCACAGTCAGGTGTGATCCAAAATCAAACATATATATACATATGTGTGTGTGTATATATATACATATATATATATATATACATGGAGAGAAGGGGAACCAATCAGAAAAATAAAATTATTGAACAACTTTGAGAGTAGAAAAACAGCCTTGGAAAGTCTTTTAGCTGACCCCATGCACTCAGGCAAGCTCTCCACACCCACACCAATCAGAGAAAGTCTGGCTAATTCTCAAGACTGGGCTCTTTTCATTTGCAGTGGCATTCCCTCAGTAGGAACAAATTATAATTTGCCCCTGGTAGAAATAAGAGAAAGAAAAAGTGTATACAATTTGCATACTAAAAACTGGAATGCTAATGAAGATAAATCACTCTTCTAAGTGGAATGGTCTAGTGCTAAGAGTCTCCCTTTTACTCTGCTTTTAACTTCGTTTAGAGGGGAAATAATTAAAGAGTAAAAAAGGAGTTTTAGTCAGGGAATGCCCCAGCTTTGTGCATTGCGGGCAAGAATTTCAGCAGAGGTTTGAATAAATGTGCACACAAACAGTTTCTTAGGTTTAAGACATACTCTTAATATGTATTGGAAATTGTAAGTTTTAGAGAAAGACCTGATTTAGGACTTCTAAATCATCCACTAAAAATTCTTAATTGTATGAGATAGTCTTAATGTGAAGATCAAATTTTGGAGTCAGTAGAAATAGGTCTGAAATTATACCCCATAACTTACTCAATGTACCACTTCCACTTCTAAGTTTCTATTTGTTGCATGGGACTAGTACAAATAAGTTCCATATATTAAATTCAGAATTGAAAGAGACCATGGATAAGCACTTCCTACCATATTGGGCATTCAACCGATTTTTAACCTCCCTGCCCCTAAAATAGAATTTCAACAAAAATGTCTAAGTAAATTGTATTATTCATAATCAAGTTGGTTTGATATACATTTTCATGGAAAGTGAAGAATTTTGTTTTTATTTGACTAAAAAACCAAAGATGCTGACTTTATGCCAGGGTCCCAAGGGGTCTAAGAACAAATAAAGAGTAGATGATGGCAGAGTTCTAGGCCAGGGGGATTTTCATCTAGTATAAGATGGAAGAACACAGCAAATCTCTGTTACATTGCTAAAGGCATGTCCTAGCAAGAGTAGCTGAGCATGACAGGTCTCTCAAAGAGCTGGCTAATGACCTAGGAGCATGAAGGAAGGTACCACAGAAATGGAAATATCATAGAATAGAGAGGTGTCAATGGGGCAGGTGGACTCAATGAGATTTGGGTACCATATTCTTCAGAAAGGAAAGACTCTATAGTCATCATACCCTGGAAATAGGGCAAGAGGAGTTCTCAGTTTTCCCTGGCCAGTTATCAGGAGATACTCCATCTTAAACCAAATTCAAAAAACAGGGGGCAAGCATCAAGGGTCTCAGGTGTATCGTTGATATAGAGGTATATCCAAACCACAGAATCAACAACACTGAAATCAGGAAATCCAAACCATAACAACCAAACTTCATAATATGGCTGTCAAGGAGACAGACTGGGGTGAGGGGGAACCCGGGGATACTGGTGGAGAGAAGTTGACACTGGTGGTGGGATCTGTGCTAGAATATTATATGTCTGAAACTCAATGATTAATAGCTTTCTAAATCACAGTTCTTTAATAAAAACTAACTTTATTGTGCCTGTTCAAGGGGCAAGCTAGGAAGTGGGAGGGAAGTTGGGTACACCGGGTGGGGGAGCTGGTGCTGGAACATTGTATGTCTGAAACTCAACTTTATAGATCACAACTGTCAATAAAAATCATAAAAAAATAAGTATATAATAATAATTTTTGAAAAGAAAATATAGATTCTTCTGAAATCTATATTTTAAACTTCATTAGCAACCTTTAATGACTCCAAGGTATTCCAGATATTTCCACAGTTTAGGTTGACCTTGGGATTAATTTATTATCTAATTTAGAACTGATCACTGAAGTTATTTAAAGTGAGATAAAAATATATCACTCAGTTAAGTCTCCTATTCAACTCCTATAGAACAAGAACCAAAACTAATTTAAGAAGTTATGCATTTAAGCCATTGAACTTCAGCAGAAATTTTCTCAATGCCATGTTTGTTTCTCAAAAATATATATCGTAGCGTCAAACATGAGTACAATAGTGGTATAATCATTATACCTGTGGTATAATAAGGAAAATATTTCCCTTATCATATAATAATACATAATATTGGAATCACATAATACCCAATGGTATGTTAAGGAAAAAATATTTTTCCATCCTTGTGAGAGAATATTGGTTTAAAGTATACAATGATTCCTAGTCCAAAGAATAAAATCATAATCATGAGTGTGAGCTCAAGTATGCGACATGTTCAGTGGCCAAGAACCACCACCCCAGACCTCCCCAGCAGAGGAATAGAGACAGGGGGCTCATGGATAGATGGTCAAAATAGCCCATTCAATGCAGAGCTGTTAGCATCCTTATAGAACATCTGACAGGGGGTTGAGGTATAAGACTTCACATAGGTGTGATTGATCATTTACAGAGGTAAAACGTTTCAGTGGAGGCAATTCTCTTGGAAAGATTAACTCAAGGAGGCGTTCAGTCTCCCAGGGGCATCTATGTTGCTTTTTCCCTTGCCTTGCTACTTAATGCTTGCAGTTATTTGGATAAACACAGTAAGACATACAGATTCCAAAACTTAGTTCTCTGGGCTCTGAGGGCAAGCAAGCCTTTTACCATAAATCCCAGACTAAGTCCTCAGGCCAGTTGAGCTTGTCCTTCCCCATGGGGGTCCTGGCTCTTAAGTCATAAGGGCTTGCATCAAGACTGTGATTTTATGCCTTCTGGACTGCGCAATTTCAATGATCGGTAGCCTCACCCACTTGCCCCAGGTCCATCCAGGTCCTGTAGTGGGACCCCCCACTTTTTGGGGGTGTTAGGAACTACAGCAACTGAAGCCTGAGTCAAGCGATTATAATGGATGTCCAGGAGTAGATATATTTCAGAGTCAGTCTACTTCCAAATATTAGGAGCACAGCATTAACTTTTTGTGTTAAGCAAAGAACTTTGCTCCAGAGTAAAATATGAAAAGGCTATAGGGGAAATAGAAAAGTGAGTATTTCATTACAAATACAAAGTCCAGAGTTACCAGAAGGTTTGACTTTTAAGTAACCAAGCCTGACTTGGGGAATTCTAGCAAGGAGAGGCAAAGCACAAAAGAAAGGTTGAAGGTTGAGGTATAAGACTTCACAAAACTCAGGGGATGAGGAGTGCTCGAAGAAGCACTGTAAGCTTCCCTGGGGGAAGGGAAAGAGGCAGTTCACTGATTAAAGCCTAAAACACTTAGGGTAAATATTCAACATATGAGGAAAGAGCAGAGAGTCTCTTGCCCGCATGCCTGGCTGTCTTCCCCGGGGCCCCTCGGAGGGGATGGGCTTCAGCTTTCCTCCTCACCCTGAGCAGAATTCCCCGAGCAGAGCCGAAGACCACCAGAACCTAGCTACAGCCATGCTCGAGGTCCCTCTCCACATGTTTGGACAGCCCTCACACATGAAGGTACTGGCAGAGGAAACCAGGTGTGTGTAATCCCATCAACGGCCAACATCCAGAGACTTAAAAGCAAGCTCCCAGAAGCTACAGAAGATATCTTGTAGCCTACTTCTCCCTCTGGGAGAAACTGGCAAGCTTCTGAGAGTTTCCTGCCCACATGGGACAGCCTTGCAAGCTTCCCATGGTGTATTCATATGCTAAATCCAGTAACAAGCTGGATCTCATTCCCCTGACCCTGAAAGAGCCTCCAGTGGGACATCTTTGGGAGGGCAAAGTCGAGAGAGACTTCTAAGATCTCAGGGAAAGGACAAATGGAGAGGCTACTGAGCCCGCTCAAGAAATTGACGATTAACAGGATTTCATGATTCGTGATTCGTGATGAGGAGAGAACAAGTCAAGAAGGCCTTGGGTACCCCATTGCTGATGACAGCTTCAAAATAGTAGATTTAAGGATCACAGAAGATGCCAATATCAGCATAAAAGGAGTGGTGACAACAAGGACCGCACTGACATAGATCAGCATCTTAATCATAAATATGTTCCTACAAGCAAGTTTCACTGCTGGTGGTATGTCACAGAAGAACTGAGTCAGCTGGTTAGAAGCTGGTTAGAAGCACGAAAGAACAGAAAGAAGAGCCGCTAGGTGAACCAGGTGAATTGTATCAGCCTAAGAGGCAGTTGCCAGTTGAGTGCACAGTCTATGGAGATGGTAGACAAATGGGCTGCCGATGGCAACATTTACCTGCCATCAGCCACTTCTGCAGGAATAAAGCGCTCAGTCGTACCCAAGATCAGAAATAAAAAAAAACTATTTGAATAGCACAGGTCACAAAGGAAATGCTTCTGTTTTGTCTACAAAGCCGAAGACCACCGGAACCTAGCCACAGCCATGCTCAGGCCCCTCTCCACACGTTCAGACAAGCTTCGCGCATGAAGGTACCGGCAGAGAAACCCAGGTGTGTGCAATCCCATCAACGGCCAACATCCAAAGACTTAAAAGCAAGCTCCCAGAAGCGATATCTTATAACCTACTTCTCCCTCTGGGAGAAACTAGCAAACTACTGAGAGTTTCCTGCCCACATGGGACAGCCTTGCAAGCTTCCCATGGTGTATTCATATGCTAAATCCAGTAACAAGCTGGTTCCCCTGACCCTGAAAGAGCCTCCAATGCAGCATCCTTGGGAAGGCCGAGTGGAGAGAGGCTTCTAAAATCTCAGGGATAGGACGAACGGAGAGGTTACTGAGCCCGCTTGAGAAATCGACAATCAACAGGATTTCATGATTCGTGATTGTGATTGTCTACAAAGATCTGCTAATAATTTGGGGCAATCATTGATACATACTTCCAAGAAAGAACAATTTTCAAGGAAGGAGAAAAAACAATTCCCAAGGAAGAGGGTCTTGAATGAAAGCCATCAACCTAAGTTATTATGATAATGAGACTACTTCCCATCAAAATGGTTGCATGAACTGTCAAAAGAACTCCCCAAAAGAAATCCTTGAAAGTAAAGAACATCAAACATGAAAGCTTGTAACTAGCTCACAGTGATTCAATAAAATTTTTTTGAAAAAAAGAAAGTACAATTTTTTGTTGAAATATTAAACGTAATCAAAGCAAAGTGAGAGTAAAGTGAAATTTACCAGTTACACATGCGAGGTGGGGGGATGGGGAGGTGGGGGGAGGGGGAGGTATACCGTGATTCTTGGTGGTGGAATATGTGCACTGGTGAAGGGATGGGTATTTGAGCATTGTATAACTGAGACTTAAACCTGAAAGCTTTGTAACTTTCCACATGGTGATTCAATAAAAGAACAAAAGAAAAAAGAAAAAAAGAAAGTACAGAAAGTACAAAACGTCAGGGAGAAGCAGAATGAATTCTACCACTGTGGAGAGGTTTCCCTTGGGGAAATTTGTCCTGAGGATTCCATCTAGGAAAAAAATATTTAAGTGTTTTGAAGTGACTTCAATCCCTTTGTTGTAGAATGGGACATACTGAGTTATCCAGTGGCACAGGACCTTGGGACATTCACCTTGTTTTATTTGTTTTCTATTCTAGGTAGTAGATGAAATACCCTGCAATACAAGAATATAAAACCACAAAGTACTCCTAGGCTCTCTTCCTCTCACTCAATTAAAAATTATGAGTATAGGAATAAAACAGCAAAGAAGATTAAAAACAAGAGTACAAGGAGCTGGGGGAAGCTCAACAAACAGGACAGCATGCTGCTTCCCCTTGTAAATCATCAGAGGACACTCTCTGAAATGACCTTAAGAAAATGGGAAGGGGGCAGGGGTCAAGGACCTCAAGTACGTAGGTGGTATGGAAGAGTATGAGCACAGAGTAGGGATCACTGCTGAGCACTACGAGGGCTCACAACCTCCAAATACGTAAAAAGATGTAAAATACGTCTGTTTGCTTATTCTCAAACTCTGCTAGATGACAGAAAGATAAATGTCTTTCAATGTCTTTCCTTTCTGATCACTTTGTCTTTGATTTGGACATTTTCCTGAGTAGCTTCTTCCAACATAGATGTTCATTTGAAAAACAATAAAATCTCCATCACTCCATCACCTTGCAAATGACTCCCCAGGCAGCATCAGTGAGACTGTTTACAGGTCTTTATAAACCAAAGCAGGAAAGGGCCAACAATCTTTCTGAACCAGAAAATTTAAATAACCCTTTAGAGGAGAAAGCAACTGCCGACCTACTTGGTCTCTGAGCCACTAAACAGAACTAACAGAACGGGCAATTCATGTGAAATACGCCCAGAGCTGCATTTTGGACCAATGAGATGCTGGCGATACTGCTCAAGCCTTATCTGAGTGAGATGTTGGAGTCTCCGAACTTAGGGTGCCACCTCAAAAGAGAACAGAGAGCCTCATTTGTCATAGCGGTCCAAGCTGGCGCTATTGTAGAGGGACTCCGACTCAATCAAATCCTCCAACCATGATTCTCTGACCCTCTCTCCACACTCTTCTCATACAGGAGTTTGTCCTAGCTTTGGTTTCAATGAACTTGTGCTTCTTTTCCATATGGAATCTCATGTCCAGGAGCCAATTCTTGGTAACGCCAAATGAATACAGGCCCACTGGATCCAGTACTCCTGTTCTCTCTGGACATCTGCTGGGGAATGAATCTAAGGACCTGGTCCAGAAATGCAGGGGCTCCTAAGAGCTTGCTCCCCTCCTGCCAGTCTTCAAATCAACTTTCCTCCCTTTCCCGTCCCTCCTGCCTCCTTCTCAAGATTCCATCTCGTGCAGCCTGGGGACTTCTCCCTGCATTCCTGGCCCTTCATGAAGATAGTTCTGGTTTCTAGCACGTCCTCCCCAAACCACCCTCCCCACAAAAGTTTGGAGATTTCTCTAGGATCTAGAGTTCAGAAAAGTGCTTTCTCTCCTAGGGAAAGAGGAAGGCTGTTTCCCCTTGCCAGTAAGGAGGAAGCCACCGTTTTCTCTCTCCAGATATTCCATCTCTCCCCCATCAACCCGACACACATTCCACCTGCAAGGTACTGACTCAGCATTCCTGGGCCTTCTCAGGAACATGGAACTCTGCCCTGGACTTGTGGCTGACTAGGGAAACTAGGATAACGGGCAATCCTGGAGTCTAGGCTGACGGGGAAACTGAGATCATTGGCAATTAGGCCTGGAAGATTAGTCTCCCCTTGTGACTGAGGAAGGAAGCCTCAGTTTCCCCTTGCCTCCTTTCCCCTATGGACCTGTCATTTCATTCCCAAAGTCCTGCCCCAGTGGCCAGAGACTCCAGGGACATAAAACTCTGTCCTGGAGCTTAGGCTGACAGGGGTAGTAGACTAGGATAAGGGCCAAAAACTGTCCAGAGAGATTTAGAGCAGGTCTTCCTTGCGATGTTCTGGCATCTTTTGCAAATCCTTGTCAACCAAAACCCCTTTTAACTTAGTCTCTTAGCAGAGAGTCTCTTGCCCGCACGCCTGGCTATCTTCCCTGGGGCCCCTCAGAGGGGATGGGCTCCAGCTTCCCTCCCCACCCCGAGCAGAGCTCCCGGCGGCCGAAGACCACCAGAACCTAGCTACAGCCATGCTCGAGGCCCCTCTCCACACGTTCAGACAGGCCTCATGCATGAAGGTACCAGCAGAGGAACCCAGGTGTGTGTAATCCCATCAACGGCCAACATCCAGAGACTTAAAAGCGAGCTCCCAGAAGCTACAGAAGATATCTTGTAGCCTACTTCTCCCTCTGGGAGAAACTGGCAAGCTTCTGAGAGTTTCCTGCCCACGTGGGACATCCTTGCAAGCTTCCCATGTTGTATTCATATGCTAAATCCAGTAACAAGCTGGATCCCATTCCCCTGACCCTGAAAGAGCCTCCAGTGCGACATCATTGGGAGGGCCGAGTCGAGAGAGACTTCTAAGATCTCAGGGAAAGGACGAATGGAGAGGTTACTGAGCCTGCTCGAGAAATCGATGATTAACAGGGTTTCGTGATCATGATTATGAACTTAGTCTGATACTCAGCTCCTCCCGGCTTGGGGAGCTCCTTTTCTCTTCTACTTCACAATAAACATTTCTACTTTCCAACTCTTGAGTTTGAGCATCTTTATTATTCAATAGTTTCATTCTTGAAAATACTGAAGGACCTGGGGATTACAAACAACCACAGAGAACCTCTGCTGCTTCTGCCTCACCTGCGTCACTCGGGAGGGGCTGGAGGGTCCCGCTAGACCCAGGGCTTGATCATACCTGACTGTTGGGGACGGGCCTAGGCACCTCCTGCCTCTGTTCCTGTAAACAGGGATGGGTGTGGAGAAACTTGGTCTGTGAGCAAGTCATCTCCTGACAGCAGACCCTGACAGGCGGCCGAAGGGCCACCATGTTCTGGAGACGTGCCTCGAGAGAAAAGCTGAAGGGCCACCATGCTCTGGCAGCTGGATTCGAGAGGAGGCTGGAGGGAGGATTAGCTCATATCCGCCTTGGCCAGGCCCAAGGCCACATCTCCCTTCCTTGTTTCTCAGGGCTGAGACAAGGAACCAAAATAACAAGAAGGAACCGAAAAACAAGAAATGTTGGCAAAAATAAAATTGCTTGCACAGCTTGATTAATATTGTTTATGCAGTTTATGTAACCTGCTGGTCATTGCTCAAATTGGACTATATAAACCAGCTTGGGTTATAATAAACTTGCAGTATGCCATATATTGCCTGCAATATATGGCATACTGCATATATATCCTCCCTAGCCCACTCAACTCTCATTCCCTCTCTCGGCCAAGGTTCAAGTTGGCCACGCTGGATGCAGCACCTGAGGATGTCTCTACAGATTAGCCATGAATAACACTGCCAAGAGGATTGAGGATTAAAACTGAGCCCCACCCCCACCCCCAAAGAAGATGGCGCTAAGAGAAACAGGCCTGGGATGGGGCAACCACCATGGAAGGTTATGAGCAGTAAGTGCCTATCGTGAGCAAGAGTGGGAGGTTGGCCCACAAGCTCCAGAGCAAACACACTCACAAAACAACTTTTGAAAGTGTCCTCAGAGGGGCTGGGTGATAGTACAGCACCAAGGGTGTTTACCTTGCACGCGGCCAACCCGGGTTCAATCCCTGGTGTCCCATATGGTCCCCTGAGTACTGCCAGGAGTAAGTTTTGAGTGCAGAGCCAGGAGTAACCCCTGAGCATTGCCAGGTGTGATGCAGGAAGAAAGAAAGAAAGAAAGAAAGAAAGAAAGAAAGAAAGAAAGAAAGAAAGAAAGAAAGAAAGAAAGAAAGAAAGAAAGAAAGAAAGAAAGAAAGAAAGGAAGGAAGGAAGGAAGGAAGGAAGGAAGGAAGGAAGGAAGGAAGGAAGGAAGGAAGGAAGGAAGGAAGGAAGGAAGGAAGGAAGGAAGGAAGGAAGGAAGGAAGGAAGGAAGGAAGGAAGGAAGGAAGGAATCATCCTCAGAAGATTTAAGGGGCCCTATCCTCCCTCCAAGCCGCCTTGCTTGTGTTCTGACCACTGTCTGCCTCCTCTGAGGATTTTTTTGCAGGCAACGGAGCCCTCCTTGGCACCGCCATGAGCCGATGCAGTGACCTGGCACATTTTCCCTGCAGATAATTCACCACTCAGGGAGACTGATTTATGGATAGGTTGAGTTGGTCTAATAGGCGACACCTTGGGACTTGGCTGTCCTTCACTGCCCACAGGAGCCCCAAGTAAGACCCGAATCACTGCCTCCTCGCCAGTCTGGTGGATACTGGGGGCTGCTCCATTATCCCTTGCTCACTGGCAGCTGTGTGTGGAGGCTGCCAGGGAGGGAGGCCTCAGCTCCCCGCAGGTGCAGTCCTCAGTATTCATGTCCCAGAGGTGGGGGACGCCGGGAAGACGCGAGCACCTCCGTCATCGCAAGTGATGAAAGCAGACACCAGGTGTTGGACCCAGCGGGGCTCTGGCTGGGGAACTTCTGCTCCAGAACCATCCCCAAGCTGTTGCCGCCTTTGCATCTCCTTTGGCAAATGTTCTCAGACCCAATGACTTTGGGGTAAAGTCTGGCCCGTGGACCCTCCCAAACGAGATCCCTGAGAGAGAGGAGGGAAGTGGGAACTTTCAAGTTTAAGACCTCCTGGGAAAAATCACTTGAGACTAATTAAAAAATAATTTAACCTAGGGCTGGAGAGATGGCACTGCAGGGACGGTGCTTGACTTGCACGGTCCTGTTCTGACTTTGATCCCAGGCATCCTCCCGCTATGGTCACCGGGGCCCTGCCAGAAGTGATCCCTGAGCACAGAGCCAGGAGTGGTCCCTGAGCACCACAAGGTGTGGGCCAAAGACAAACTGATAATAATAATAGTGATGATAATGTAGGCAGGTAGATAGGGAAAGGCCCTTGTCAATGAAACTTAGATTATCAAAGTCTCTGGGAAGGAGAATCCTGAGACTGACCTACCCTGTGAATGCAGAAAACAGACCTTCAGCCGACCCTGAGGAGTTTGGACCCCTCCCCATGAAGTTCCTCGAATTCCCTGGACCTCTTCCTTAATCTGATTAAAATGTGATCCAGCCTGAAGAAGACCATCACCACTCCCAACCTCCCTGGTAATCTTAGCAACGGACTTTTACCTGCAAAGAAACCCCACGTTGGGGCAGGTTGGAGAAACTCTATAAAAGACACCTTGAACAAAGGAACTGTAAGCATATGCTGCCTGAGCCCATGTGCTGCTTGCGCCCATGTGGCCGAGCACATGCGGTGCCCGAGCACATGTGTCATCCGTATCACCCCTCTTGAGATGTGTACTTTCACGCTTTCGTGTCTAATGCTAGGATATGTGTAGAGCTCCCTCCACCCTTGGAGAAGCCCGGGTTCTCTCTTGAACACGTTACTCTTACTTCTCTCTCTCTTTCTTATCCCTTCCTCCTATCCTCAAAAACCTCTAAATAAAATCTGTTTACTTCACTGCTTGTCTACTCCAGAAATTCTTTTCCGTGAGCAAGACAAGAACTCAGTAACCCTGGGTCCCGGGTGGTAGAGGCGGTTAGGGAGAAAGTAACTGTCTTTCTCCTCCCCACTTCACATATGTCATCCGTGGGGCCCACCGACATCAATAATAATAATAATTTAACATGAATACAAGTGGACTCAGTGCCAAATATCTCTTCACTGACCATAAACATCAGAAAAATTGCATTTTAAAAAAACAATGAATCTAGCCCCAGTTTGTAAGCATTTGGCTTTGCACTGGATTTTTGTATGAGGTATAAGGAGTCTGTAACACAGGCCAAAGGGTCTTGCCCAACATCACAAGCCAAAGTGCTTATCTAGCACAATCTGGTTCTCAACCCCTGGCAAGAAGAGATACGATCTCCAGACCAGTGCAAATTGTGATCTCCGGTGCCAGGATGATTAAGAGCCTCTCCTCTTGAAGATCATTTTGGAAAATAGCGTGAGAGTTTTGTAAATTGACTCACCTGTTCTATTCTTGGCTTGCAAGGAAAGAGGTGTGTGCTAGGGAAATACGAATCACCGCAATCTTCACAATCCAGCCTAATTATCTTTTTATTTATTTTTATTTACTCATTCTTTATTGTTTAATTTTTTTGAATGAATCGCCATGAGATACAGTGACAAAGCTGTTCATGATTGGGTTTCAGTTATATAATGTCCCAACACCTGCACATTCGCCAGTGTACATTTCCCACCATCGATGTACTGCCTACTTTCCCTCCCACCTCCCACCCTCACCAACCTAATTATCTTATTGCCTGACCTGTAGTCTACTAATTGGTGGAGTTGGAGGTATCAGGAATAATAAGAATGATTGTTCAGCACAGTACTTTTGTGTGCCTGCTTCTTTTAAAGTCCTTGGATGACCTCATTTAATTCCCCAAACTATCTTAGAATAGGCATTAGGATTATTACCATGCCCCTTTTAAAGATGATGAACTATGAACCCAGAGAGATTAAGTGATCTACCCAAGATCACACAGCTTGCCTAATAGAATGCTGCACCTAACTTCCCACCAAGACATTCTATATTTGGTGTCTATTCTCTTACCCATCACTTCCTGGTATCTCTTTAAATATCTGACATGGGTGAAAAATGTTGCACTTTTCAGCATCGGTTAAAAAAAATAATTCTGTTTGTTTTGCTAACTTGAGGAGTGTTGCGTGAACATTCGTGCAGTCGGAGGCACTGAGGCAAGGAACGCGGAAGAAATATATGTCATGGAGGGCCAAGGTTCTCTCTGACTCTTAACAAAGGTAGAGAGCCCCCCCCCCCCCCCCCGTGATCTCCTTCTATTGATCATGGTACCTCTAAAGGGCGCAATACAGTGATGTCACCAAAGGCATCAAAAGAAGTTACAGGAAGAACATTGAGGGGAAGAATATGCATTATTTCCTTGCATCTGCAGGCCAGTAATTTTGGCCTCCAAGAAGAGACAAAATCAAAACCGGAATCTTTCTTGGGCTAAAAGTGCTTGGATTTACATCCCAAAGACAAGGCTGGGCTGCCACATGAAATCTACATGTCAATTACAGACTAGGTAGCACCTGAAATCTACATCCCAAAGACTAGGCTGGGCCAGAGCCTGGAATCTACAAATGTCAAAGATCAGGCCTGGCTAGCACCTGAGATCTGCATGTCAAAGACCAGCCAGGCTTCTGTGAGAAAAGGAAAACTGCCCCTTTCAATGTACTGAAATTATTTTCTGAAGGCAGCTTGAAGGGGGAAATTGCTCAGCTTCATCCAAACCAGTCAGGACACAGGAGAAATCTTGCCCATTTTCATGGGTCCCTATGTTCCTGTCCATAGTATGGTACAGTCTACATGGGCTCGCCCTGAGAGCTCAGTCCAGCCCCAACATAGGAGATGTGGGGAAACTCTCCAAATATTACTGAGTAATTCTCCTATTTCTAGTGTTGCCAGAACCTTTGAGATCAATTGATTGAACCCCTTCGTGTGTCTTAGTTTTGTCTGATGGAGACTGGGTTTTGGATCATACCCAGCAGTGCTCAAGGATCACTTCTGGTGGTGCTCAGGGGACCATATTTGGTGCCGGGGATCAAACCCATATCAATCAAGTGCAAGACAAGAACCTTCACTCTTGTAGTGTTTCTCCACTCCCCCTTCCCCTTTCTTAAAAAGGACAATTAGTCTCAATAAAGAAAATCCCTGTGGCCGGAGAAAATCCCTGTGGCCGGAGTGATAGCACAGCAGGTAGGGCATTTGCCTTGCATGCGTGCAGATCTGGGTTCCGTCCCCAGATTTCCATATGATGGTCCCCTGAGCACTGCCAGGAGTGATTTCTGAGTGCAAAGCCAGCAGTAACCCCCAGTATCACCAGGTGTGGCAAAAATTTTTAAAAAACAAACTTGAGAATTAGGATCTGGGTCTCTCAGTCCTAATGATGGTGATGGAAAGAGCAGGAAGTAAGCACCTTGCATCAATCCTCAGCAATTCTTAGTTCTTAGTTCTTAGACTGGTATAGGGTTTCTTAGGGACACACTGAGGGTCTTTCCTAGGACGAAGAGTTTTTTTAATTTATTTTTAATGTGTTTTTGATATCTTTTTTATTTATTATTTTTTATTAGTGATTCACAGTGAAGGTACAGTTACAGATTTACATATTTTCATGCTTGTATTTCAGTCATACAATGTTCAAGTACTCATCCCTCCACCAGTGTCCATTCTCCACCACCAATGATCCCAGTATCCCCCCCCACTCCCATCCCACCCCACCTCTATGGCAGGGCATATCCTTTTGTTCTTTCTCTCCTTTTGGGTGTTGTGGTTTGCAATAGAGGTATTGAGTGGCCATCGTGTTCAATCTATAGTCTACTTTCAGCACGCATCTCTCATCCCCCTGAGCGGGCCCTCCAACCACACTTTATAGGACAAAGAGGTTTTTAAATGGTGAAAGGTGGAGGGAAGTGTAGAGGGGAGAGTCAAGGGTCTCCTCTAAAAGGAGTCTGGAGGAGGAGTGGATCCATGTCCTCCATGATGTGGGAACAAGATTCCCCACAAATATCTTCTGACTGGTCTGAAAGGAAGAAAGAAAGAAATCAGAGCACCCAAACCTTCATCTGCTTGTGGTGGGAATGAAAGCAGGACAAAGAGGGAATGCTGCAGGACAGAGAGAACTCGGTGATGAATCTTCAGTTATGCCAAGGGAGGCTCAGAGCAAACTGCCATGCAAAACATCCATCCATGCACCACCAAGCACAGAGGAACTGGACTTCAAGGGGAGCCTGAAGGTGGGGCAGCTGGTAAAAAAAAGATGGTGGAATAAGACGGAGGAATAACTCCAAGAATTTAAGAGACTTCCAGTATTTCGTGACTTCGAAAAATCACTGTCCTCCCAAGAAACAGATCTCCTCCCAAAAAAGTCTGTTGCACCAACGCCTTTATTTGAAGGGGTGCTTTGAGAATAGGAAAGGTGGGGAGAAGGGGCAGAAAAGATAGGACAAGAGGTGTTTGCCTCGCAGGGAAGCTTCCTGGTTCAAATCCCTGAGCATCACTAGGGATCATTTCTGAGCACAGAGCCAGGAGTAAGCTCTGAGCACTGCTGGGTGTGACCCCCCCAATCAAAAACTTAATTAAAACATGGGGAGTCAAGTTCCTTCTCTGCTCTGGATATGGGTCCAGAAAGGAAATCAGCCGGGGAAAGATGGAAGGAAACATGTGAGGTTACCAGGTCCTGAAGGTCACTTCCGCTCCGGCAATATTTCTAACCGCTTTCCAGCTGTGGCCTTTTCCAACTGCATTTCCTTCCTGGGACCCTCCCCACACCTTACCAGTTGCACTGCTATTCTCTGCCGAGTCCCCTCCTGTATGTGATTTTCACCTGCGATCCCCTAGGGGCATGTTGGGAGCCCACCCAAGGCCAGACAGACCCTGGAGAACACTGTGAGCTCCCAGACCCTTGAGGCAGTCACTGAAGCTCCCTCACCACATTGGCCGGACCCCAATATACTATTCCCGAACTCTCCAAGAGGAGAGTCTTGGGATCATCACGGTTCCAGGCAGGGCAGCTAAAAGGCAGAATGGGATGAGGGTGGGAAGAGGGGCAGAGAAATAGGGTAGGAGGTAAGATACTTGCCTTGTATGTGGCCAAACCTGGTTCAAATCCCTGGCACCTCATAGGGTCCCCTAAGAACCGTCTGAGCACAGAGCCAGGAGTAAGCTCTGAGCACTGCTGGGTGTGCCCCCCCTAAAAAATGGGAGCATACCAGTCTAGAGCAATAATTGCTGATTCAGCACTATTGATGTTTAGACTTAGGCAGTTCCCAAGGGCGGGGTGGGGCAGTCTTTGTAAAAGAGACTCAGAAGCACCCCCACACCTTTCACCCACCGGAAGTTAGTAGCTTCCCCACCTAGGGAGGACAACCAGCCTCCACATAGGGTCAAGTACCCTGGGGCCTGATCCTTTCCACTTGAGAACAACAAGAGTGAAGAGTATACGGGTAAGAAAGTCCTCTAAACCCAGAGACGAGAAAGCAAAACTCAACCCAAAAACCCAATCACTTGCTGTGTCACTTTCAGGCTCCTGACTCAGTGAATCAAGCTTTAAAAAAAAAAAATCAGAGATCCAAAACTTTATCTCTCGTTCTTTTAATGAGTAGTTTAACAAGTACCCTCTGTATACTTATTGTTTTGAGTTTGTTGGTTTTTTAATACCCATCATTTCTCCCTCCTGGAGCTGTCAGCTTCCTTCTCCGGTTAACATTTAGCAAAAAAGTTATTATTTCCCTTTTCTTCTTCTTTGGGATTGTCAACGTTTAATCAGCCTGATTACCAGATTAGAGAAGAACAGCTGTAAAACACTGGCTTTGAAAAAAAAAATACAGGAAATCAATTAGCCCAATTGTACACACCTGATAAAGGATTTCAGCGTGGGTTCCTCCTTCCAAGAAAGGGCAGGTTTCAAGACTGTTGAGTTACACTGTAAAGTAAATCATCCCCCCTTTCACTCCTGGAGTCTGTTACCTGCTTCCTCCCTGAGTGCATCCTTTCAGCTGGCTCTGTGAAAGGCTGTCACAGATGTTCTACTCTCTTGACCAGGCACTTGGAGGTTAACAACATAGGATACGGGAATCTCAAATGAACAGATGCATTATAGGTTAAACTTGTGACTCCAGATTTGTATCTCCAAGTCCTAGCTTCCAGTACCTCAAAATGTGACCTGACTTCTAAACTGGGATCTTGCAGATGGAGTTCATTAAGATGAGGTCATTAGCTGGCCCCTAATCCAACACAACTGCTGTCCTTATGGACCAAGGGGAATTTGAAGAGACAGGCATAAAGAGGGCCAAGTGACAATGAAAGCATAGAAAGGTCGCATGAAGAATTTTCAAGCCAAGAAATGCCAAATTTTCCAAAGAACCCATAAGAAACGAGGAGAGAACTGGAACAGATCCTCCTACACAGCTTCAGAAGGAACCATCCCTCCCACGCTCAGATCTCTGTCTTCTGACCTCTAGAACTCAGAGAAAATACATCTCTGCAATGTTTCATGTCAGCATCCTTAGTAAGCTCACCAAATTCTGCTCTGTCCAGGACCATGGGCCCATGACTTCCCACTGAGTGGTAGGGCTACTATTATTCTTCCCACTAAACCCCAGCAATAGCATCACTCAGATGACCCTTACAAAGTAAGTTCAGTTCCCAAAACACTCATCCACACTGCCTGTCGTGTCAGAACCCCAAAACCCTAGGAACTTTGACAATTCTCAGAGAACTTCCAGGATCCAGCCAGACTCTCTGTGTGTGTGTCTGTTTAGCTAAGTTCAAAACTGTTAGCCTTCACAGCCCAAAAGCAGGTTTTCTTTTTCTTTCTTCTCACTCATGAAAAACAAACTAGTCCCTGACGCTCCATTTGCTTTCAATGGAATAAACATCTCCAAATGCAGCAGCTACATGTACCTGGGTCAAGAACTCAACATGAGGAACAACCTGGCTCCAGAACTGCACAGGAGGAAGAGAGCACTGTAGAATGCCTTCAAGAGTGTCAAATAAGTGGTTAAGAGGACAAAGGACCTCCAACTCTGGGCACATCTTTTCAATTCCACCATTCTTCCTGCACTAACATACGCCTCAGAGACCTGGACCCTACGCAAACAGGATGAGAATGCTATTCCGGTAGCCCAAAGAGAAATTGAAAGAACTATGCTAGGAGTATCACGTCTCACTCAAGTGAGAGAAGGAATCCGGAGTTCTGACCTCCATCAATGGTCAAGAATCAGGGACACTGTCTTGTTTGCCAAGACATCAAAAATCAGATGGGCCAGACATGTAATGCAATTCAGAGATGACCAGTGGACTAGAGCTGTTACCAGCTGGATTCCACGGACATCAAAAGACTATGTGACCGCCGACCAGTGAGATGGTCAGATTTCTTTGTCAAAACCCTGAATCAACAGTTTGAGGCTCTTCCTGTTCCTGGAGGGAGCAGATACCATTGGGCTACACTAGCACACGACAGGGACAAATGGAGAAGTTATTGGTACCCGCTCGAACAAATCGAAGATCAACGGGAAGACAAGTGATACAAGTGATTTCTTCTCACAATTCTCCAGAGAAACAGAGCCAACAGGCTACAGATATACATAGATATGTGGGCATTTAATATTATCATGATGTATAGACATACATATAAGTGATAGAGAGAAACTTTTATATATGAAGATGGTGGATATATAACAGGTAGATTATTGGAAGGCAGATAGATAATTTGTAGATAATACAGATATATAGATACATAGATAATGAGTAGAAGGCAGACAGATAATACACAGTAGACATTTTTAGATATATTTAGGATAATAGATAATATTTAGACTTATTTAGGACAATAAGTAGATGATAAACCAACAGAAGGATGGGTAATTGATGCTGGATAAATGTTAGATCAACATAAATTAATGGACAGGTAGGTAGGTAGATCAATGATAGGAAATATATAGGCAACTTGGAGATTTATTATGAGGAACTGATTCATAGAGATTAATCTTCTTATAAAGATTAAGAAGTCCCACAATCGAGAGACACACAAATGAATCTCGGAACCAAGCAGCTATTGCCAAAAATGCCTCTGGACTTTGCATTAGGCCACCTTTGAGGGACCACTCCAGACGGGAGCAGGTGCCATCCCTCCACTTGTTTCCTGGGGATCCCGGTGGCCACCACCTTCCAGAATTCATTGGAAAACCCAGGTACAGGCCAGCAGTGACAACACATGCCAGGCCTCATGGGATAGGAGAGGAGCTGACCCTTCTCCTCCCCTGCTCCATGGGACTCTGAGATGATGCCCACGAACGGCCCCGACTACTTATTAAGCTCCTTAATGGCCATGATCCCAGAGACACACAAACAAGTCTCAGAACCAAGTGGCTCTTGGTAGAAATCTCTCCAGACCCTAATTATTAAAATTTTAGAATTCCAAGACCATGCAGCCTCAAGATAACCAACAATACAAAAATAAATTGTCTGACATTGCCTTTTCAGCAGGTCTGAGAGTTGGGGGAAATTCCAAACCATAATGGTGGGACTGGTGTCAAAATATTGAATGTAATCAAAGTACAGAGAGTAATGTGGAAATTATATATCACACAGGCAAGGGGTAGGTTTGGGATAGATAGGGTTTTTGGTGGTGGAAAATGTGCACTAGTGAAGGGATGGTTGTTTGATCACTGTATGACTGAGATTCAAACATGAAATTTTTGTAACTGTTCTCACAGTGATTCAATTAAAAAAAAAGAAGTCCCACAATCTGCCATTTGTACATCGAGACCAGGAGTATGTGGAGTATTATTTAATCCAAGTCTGCAGACTAAGAACAGCAGTGCTTTGAGTATAAATCCTAGTCCTGGGATTGGAAAAACTGAGCTGACATCAAGAAAGTAGGCAGGGAACAAATGAGCAAGTGGATCCTTCGTCTGTTCTCCGCACACCTTCGGTGGACTTTGCACTGCCTTCGTGCATGAAAGAGGGTGTTTTGCTATGCTCCTCCACTGACTCACAAGCGCATCTGCTCTGAAAACACTCTTTCAGGTACTGTCAGAAATAATGTTTAATCTGGGCACCCTGCGGCCACTTAACTTGACAAATAAAATTAGCCCTTATGTACCGAACGTAGTTTTGTTACACAGGTTCTGAAGAAGTTGTCTGAAACAGGCTTTACAAATGCACTGTTGTTTTTACACAAGTCATTCTAGACTGCAGGAAATGCAGTTTTATTTTTTCCACAGGGGTCCAATTTCTTTCCCAAATCTTCATCTTTCTAAAACAGTAAGTTTAACAGAGTTTCACATCTTTCACCTGGGCTCTCTTCTGGGGAGTATTTAAAAATGCATGTGCAGCATTTTTCCAATAATAAAAACATCAAAATAAAAATCAGAATCCTAGGACAGCTACACACTCGCAGGTCTCAGCCCACTATGCCAAGTGGCGCTGGATTCTGGTCTCAAAAGTGTAATGAATTTAAGGTCCTGGTTTCCAAAGTTCATGTACTGCACAAAGGAAAACAAGTTTCTTTCTTTTCTCTTATTCTTAAGTTTTTGTTGTTTTCTTTGGGAGGGGGCGGGGTTGACACTTTTTGGGGGGGCCACACCCCGTGGCACTCAGGGCTCACTTTTTTTTTTTTTTAAATAATTTTATTGAATCACCATGTGGAGGGTTACATAGTTCTCAGGATTATGTCAGTTATACAATTCTCAAACACCCTTCCCTTCACCAGTGCCCATCTCCCATCACCAACCCCCCCAGTATACCTGCCACCCCCTCCCACCTCCCCAGTCCCCACCCTTGTACATGATAAGTTCCACTTCGTTTATGCCTTATCTCGATTACATTCCATGTTTCAACACACAACTCACTACCATTGTTGGGGTTTCCCCCAAAAAAGGAAAGCAGTCCTATTGCCAAGGATAGTTCTCCACTGCTAAGAATATAGAGATATTAAGTCCCGCTGTTTGTTACATAACTTTTCTTTTTCCCCCTTGCCCCGCGCCACCGAGTTCACGCCTGTTTGGTAATCGCCACGCTGCCTGACAAGGGAAAAAAAACCGAAAAGGATGGTTATTTCCCATCATCGGCAGGCGTGGGGCTCTGGCTTAGTTGATAGACTAGTAGAGTTTCTGCAAGCAGTTTCTGGAACCGAAGGGCTTGCGCTGGTATCGGCTCCGGCTCGAGATTCCACCAGCGTCCCACTGTTCCATGTACATAATTTTTCCCCTTATATCCCATTCCCACGCCACCAGGTCTGTTTGCTTAATGGACATCACACTATGTTTGACACCACGCCGCGTTTCTTCCCGAGAAAGAAGGATCAGGGCTCACTTTTGAGCTCATGGATAACTCCTGGTATTCCTTGGGAACCATAAGTAATGCTGGAGACTGAACCAGTGGTAGCTGCCTGCAAGGTAGGTGCCCTGCCCACTGTCTCTGCCCCCACTAAAAATGTTTAATCCCCATGTTTATTTTAGGGCCAGCAGAAGTGAACATTTCATATAGTATTTCCTACCGAAGTAGCACTGTTGTCCCCTTGTTCATTGATTTGCTGGAGCGGGCACCAGAAACATCTCCATTGTGAGACTTGTTACTGTTTTTGGTATATCTAATGCACCATGGGTAGATTGTCAGGCTCTGCTATGCGGGCGGGATACTCTCGGTAGCTTGCCGGCCTCTCCGAGAGGGACAGAGGAATCGAACCCGGGTCCGCCGCATGCAAGGCAAACGCCCTACCCGCTGTACTATTGCTCCAGTCCAAGAAAGGAAATGTTCCTGCTGCTTTTTTATTTTTTATTTCTTTTTTTTTTTTTTGGTTTTTTGAGTCACACCCGGTGATGCTCAGGGATTACTCCTGGCTCTGCACTCAGGAATCACTCCTGGAGGTGTGTTTCCTTTGGGGACCATATGGGATGCTGGGATTCGAACCTGGGTTGGCCGCATGCAAGGCAAACACCCTCCCCGCTGTACTATCGCTCCAGCCCTCCTACAGAAGTGAATGTTTTATATATATCAGAATAACACAAAAATCAATGTTTCCTATAGTACACAGAATGTTAGAATAGGGTTTGTCTTACCTGGGATTTTATTGGGCCACCACTGACTTACTGTCTGTGTTCTTAAGAAACCCCAGCCCCATAAAAAAAAAAAAAAGAAAAGAAAAAGAAAAAGAAAAGAAACCCCAGCCCTGCACAAAGTCCATTGACATGGAGAACAGAAGAGCCATTCCAAAGCTCTTCAATTCCTCCACCAATTTTAAGGATAGAAAAGGTAGACCAGGGAGATACCACAAGGGGCTGGAGCACATACCTTTCACGCCCAAGGCTCTGGGTTTGGTGCCCAGCAGACACGGCCCTCTGAATAGCAACGGGGTAGTTCTGCAAGGACAGCTGGGCCCTTGCACCATTGCTTCACGGCTCAAGTTCTGCCCCAAGGCCTTTTAATTTTTAATTAAATCACTGTGAGATACACAGCTACAAAATTGTTCATGATTGGGCTTCAGTCATACAATGTCCCAACACCCGTTCCTTCATCAGGGTACATTTCTCACCACCAATGTTCCCAGGTTCCCTTCTATCACCACTCCCAACCAAGCCTGCCTCTCTCTCTCTCTCTCTCTCTCTCTCTCTCTCTCTCTCTCTCTCTCTCTCTCTCTCTCTCTCTCTCTCCCCTCTCTCTCCTCTCTCCTGTCTCTTCTCTCTCCCTTCCTCCCCCTCTCCCTCCCTCTCTCTTCCTCCCTTCTCTCTTCCTCTCTCTCCCTCCCTCTCTCCCTCTCTCTCTCTTTCTCTCTCTCTTTTTGAGCATTATGGTTTGCAATGCAGACAGGTGCTGAAAGTTATCATGCATATCACCCCAGGACCCCTTAAGCATGATTTAGGAGCTTTCAACTCCCACACACAAAATCATCACCATCATCATCATCATCATCACCACTGTATCACTGTCATCCCATTGCTCATCAATTTGCTCAAGCGGGCACCAGTAACGTCTCCATTGTAAGACTTGTTGTTACTGTTTTTGGCATATCGAATATGCCATGGGGAGCTTGCCAGGCTACTCTCAGTAGCTTGCTGGGCTCTCCAAGAGGGGCGGAGGAATCAAACCCGGGTCGGCCACATGCAAGGCAAATGACCTACCCGCTGTGCTATTGCTCCAGCATCCTCATCATCATCACCATCATCATCATCATCATAGAAGATGATAAAGAAAGTGGTGATTTGGAAGCAAACTTCTTTCGGCAAAAGTTACTGCCATGCTTTGGTTGGATGCCCCTCACCAAGGGAATAGGGAGCTGCCTTTCGAGCCTGGCGAGTGGGGATTCCATGGATTCTTGGAGTGTTCCAAAGTATTTGTCTTTAGTTGAGTGACTAAGAGTGGGTGCCTAATTACTGCAGAAAAAAACCTTTTTTTTTTAAATGGCAACGTTTCAAGTTCTGTTTCCTATGGCATGGTGCGTACGAAGACACCTTCCCCTTGGATGAACTACAAACACTGAATTTTTATTTGAAATTGTGGAAGATCAAATAAGACAGTGAAGACTTGAGGGGTCAAGACCCAGACAGAAGAAACCTACAGATGTTATCACACTTGTCTCTGCCCCATTCCTCCTGCGAGTGTGAGCCGGTTTCTCAGGTGCATGGAAGAGAGGGTCAAAAGCCAAGTGTCAACTGGGAGCTAAGAAACCCCCAAACTGAAGAGAGCTCTGTCAGTCTCAACGTGCAGGGAAGACAAAATAGAGAACTCCAGTCTGCAGATGGCCTGAACAGTGCCAAGCAGTTGTTTCTACCTTCAAAAGGAAAATGGGCAGCTGGCAGGGGGAACAAGGCGGGGTGGTGCGGTGGGGAGCTTATCTTGTTTGTTTTCAGTGAGCTGATTATGATATGTTTGTAAAGAAGCGGGGTGGGGAAACATTCAATAATGAACAGTCAGCTCTAACCACAGATGCACACGAATAATTTGAGTATCTCGGTATCCCATCCAATTCTGGAAGTGAGGCGCATTTAACCAAACCTTAGAAGGGTGATTGTTGAACCAGAATTAAACCACAACCCCCAAAGACAGACTGGATCAAGGTTTTCTGTTTCTAATGTATCTACAACAATTCAGAAGAAGGTAAGCCTGCTTAAAGAGAATATCATCCCCAAACTTGGTGATTTTGATTATGTCATATCTGACCATTGAAAATTTCAGGAATGGCAAGGAATAAAACAGGTTGTGTGTGTGTGTGTGTGTGTGTGTGTGTGAGAGAGAGAGAGAGAGAGAGAGTATAATAAAAGTATGACCACATTCATTATGTCTTCAAAAGAGATGTGATTGATATTTTCAGGAATCTAACATTTTGCCATATTGGAGACAGTAGAGAGAAATTTCTTCAGAGAAGAAGTTGGAGAATTCCATTATAAAATCAAAGTATGTTGGAAGGAAAATAAAGTGTGTGTGTGTTTATCCTCGAAATAAAGACTAAATAAATATGGCTAATACCAGATTAGATAAAGATAAGAAATGGTCAGAGAGTAGAGTTGTTTGCTTGCCTTACATACAGCTGACCTGGGTTCAATGCCCAACACCATATGTGGTTCCCCAAGCACCACCAGAAGTGACCCCTGAGCATAGAGTCAGAAGTCCTGATCACAGCCAAGTGTGACCCAAAACCCAGCAGGCAAAGAGAAAGAGAAGGGATTCAGGAATGACACGCATTACCCAGTAGAAAAAAAGTGGGTATACTTATACAAACTGAAGTGTAAGAAGTGTACTGTAGCACTGTAGCACTGTCGTCCAGTTGTTCATCGATTTGCTCGAGCGGGCACCAGTAACGTCTCCATTGTGAGACTTGTTGCTGCTGGTTTTGGCATATCGAATATGCCACAGGTAGCTTGCCAGGCTCTGACATGTGGGCGAGATATTCTCAGTAGCTTGCTGGGCTGTCTGAGAGGGATGGAGGAATCGAACCCAGGTCGGCCGCATACAAGGCCACTGTGCTATTGCTCCAGGCAATGGAAAATATTCAAGAGAAGGACAATTTTACTGAACAAGGTAAAAAAAAATAAGTTGAAAAGCCTAAAACACATTTAGAGTCACCCAAGCAAGGAGAAGAGAGTACAAGAGCAGGCATATTTGGAGGTTATAGATGATACTGTCTTAGCACCATATCAGACATTAAATCATAGACTCAAATGGTCATACACACAAGAAAAGTATGCAAATAGTGTTCATTTCTAAAACAGAAACAATAAAAATGACACCCAAGTACATGTGAAAAAACTACTAAAATTCAAAAGGGAAAATATTCTATGGAAATATAGAATTTTCAGGAGCTAGAGAGACAGTAAGTACAAGGGTTAAGACCCAGGCCTTGCAAGCAGCTGACCCCAGTTTGAGTCACACATTCCTGGAATCACATGTTCCCTCAAGCATCACCATGCACAATTCTGAGGTTCCTAAACATCATCAGTGGAATTCAGGTAATCCCCAGTACGGCACCCAATCAACACATCTTTGGGTCCTACATTGAACTGCTGACCTGATTTTTAAAAAATTTAAAAGTGCATAGCATTTCCTGTGTACTCTCTAGGGTTTGTAGACAAAAAAAAAAATTAAGGTAGTCTTGGTTTATAATGCTGCGATTTTTTTTTTAGAAGTATAGTTCTCACACCTCTTCATATTGAAAGTTCCACCCTATTTTCACCACCAAAGCAACAACCTTCTGGCAAACTATTGGTTTCTGTCCTTTTGCCTCCCACTCTAGTAACCTCAGTTCTACTGTTAGAATCCAAGCATTTATTTTGATTGGTTTCATCTGTTCCTTTGCTCTGTTCCTTTATAATTCGCAGGCGTGAAATCATCTAGTATTTGTATTTATCCTGAATTACCGTGCTTAGCATAATTGCCTCTAATTCCCTCCATGTTAATACAAGAAAAGATCTCATCTTTTGTTTTTAGAGCTGAGTAGCGTTCCACTGTGCATGCATGTCGCATCTTGAGTAAACTCAAATTTTGATGCACCGTTGGTTTACAGTACTGTAAAGTTATAGGAGCATGCTTCACACCTCCGTAAACTACTTTCATAGTCAATCATCCTTCACTCGGGCTATTTCTAAATTTTGGCTAGAATGAATATCATTACAAAAGAGCACAAGGGCACATACATCTCTTCAAATTAGTGGTTTTATCATTTTTTTGTGGCTCAAAATAGTTCTCAAAGGAACTCTTCCATCAAGTTTAGTGGGTTGGTAATTTGAAGCCAAAATACGCAGCCTAACAGGAAACCAATCCATATTTCAGTCATAGGAGAAAGAGGCCGTTTAATGCAGATGATCAAATTAAATCATCAAAGTCTGGACTCCGGCTTAAGAAAAATCTGGGTGGGAATGGTGCAAATTGATTTGATTCCTAGGAACTAGATCCAAAGTTGTACCCCCCCACACCTTTTTTTTTCTGTTTCTGATTTCCAGGATCTATATAGGTTCAGAGATCTCTTCTAAACCAGATTCTGTTTTTGATCCATCACAGTGATCTCTTTGTATAAATGAACTGTCGCTGGGCACAATGGGGCAGTTAGGATAGGAAAGGGACCACTATGGCAATGGAAGTTGGAAATGATCACTCTGGACAAGAACTGAGTGCTGAAAGGAGGTAAAGGGATACACATGATAACCGCTCACTACCTGTATTGCAAACCATAATGCCAGATAGAGAAACAGAGAGAGAGAGAGAGAGAGAGAGAGAGAGAGAGAGAGAAAGTACTTGCTATAGAGGCAGGTTCGAGGGGTGGTGGCAAGAGAGAAACAGAAGACATTGGTGGCAGAAATGTACACTGTGAAGGGACAGGTGTTGGAACACTGTATGGCTAAGCCCAATCATGAACAACTTTGTATCACATAGTGATTCACAATTATTTAATTTTTAAAAGGTTGGGGGCGGGGTGGGGGGAATGAATCGTTAAGTGAAAATTGTTAAATACATGCAGACTACCATTTTCAACGTTGTATTATTAACTCAAAAAATCTGTCAGGTTGTCTTTTAATTCTTTCGCTCTTCCCCTCAAGCCTGATAGCTATCTTCCCCTGATCTGCCAGTCATTCTCTCTCCTGGCACCGGTCCACAGACCACACTTGAGTAAAGGAGCTCTAACTTGTCTTCACCTACTAAGATAGCTACGACCTGACATACTGAGTGACTAAACCACAGCATCTTTTTTTCTCCCAATTCTAGAGGCTGGATGCCCAAGATGAAGGTGGCTGCATGTCCCTTCCTCTGTCCTCTGATGACAGCGTCTCTGTGTGCACACAACCCTGGATCTCTTTCTTCTTGCAAGGACACCAGGACTGGAGGATCAGGGTGCCACTCCATGATCTCATTTCACTTTAATTCCTCCTTAATTAACTTTAGTTACCTCCAAACACAATCATGGGGGGAGGGGAGACTGGGGGCCATCAACTTACAAATGTGCTGTGGGCCAGGGTTGAGGTTGTGCGGGGAGGGGAACCGTCTAGTCCTAACAAGTGTAAAGTTCACGGAAGTTTCTGTGGGAGCTGTGTGTTTAGCCGGGGAAGATGCTGAAGACCAGAATTTTCAGATGCCATTTTCTCTCAGGGGTAATTATAAGGCCATGCCCCACGCCCACCCCCAAAATCACACACAAGGTTCATCTCTCCACAGTTCATCCCCAATCCATAGAAAACATTCTAACGAACTTGCTTGTAAGTTTCTGTCTTGATTCTCTTTTCCTTCATCTGTTCAATTTGTTGTTGTTGTTGCTGCCGTTGTTGTTGTTGTTGTTTGCTTTTTGGGTCGCACCCAGCGATGTACAGGGGTTACTCCTGGCTCTGCACTCAGGAATTACTCTTGGTGGTGCTTGGGGGACCATATGGGATGCTGGGAATCAAACCCAGGTTCGCCACGTCCAAGGCAAACGCCCTCCCTGCTGTGTTATTGCTCCAGCCCCGCAGCCAATGCTCTTGAGGGAACGAGTGGGTTTATGTCCACTGCATGGCGCTGAGCAGACAAACAGAAGTCAGGGCACTTCCGGAGGAAGCCCAGCCCTGGTAGGGCTTTATGCTGTGGAGATTTTGGAGGATGCTGGGAATCGAAGTTGGCCGCGTGCAACGCAAACACCTTACCCGCGGTGCTATGGCTCCAGCGCCTGTTCTGTTTATCTTCAAACAGTTTTCTTCCAGGGACTGGAGGGGGAATGCAAAGTTTATGGCAGCTGATCCCTGCTCAATCCCTGGCACCTCATAGGTCCTGGAGCCTTGCTTGGGGCAGCCCTGGTGGTGGCTGACTCAGGGCCCACGATCCAAGGAGTACCACATCCTCAGGCCCTTGTATTAAACCACCAGTCTGGTTGGATAAGAATCACAGGGAGAGGCCCCAGACTCCTGGAGACCACTGGGGAGCCCCCTTCCCCTGCACCCCAACACACACTGAAGAATGAATCTATTCTTAAGATTCCCTAAGACTTAAATCTTGGACTGGAGAGATAGTATAAAAGTTAGGCATTTGCCTTGCATGCAGGCAACGTCAGTTCAACCCCTGGCACTGCGTACAGCTCCCTAAGCAGTATCAGGAGTAGTTGCTGAGCACAGGAGTACAGAGCCAAAAGAAGCCCCTAAGCACCATCGGGCATGACCCAAACCCCACCCCAATCCCCCCCAAAAATAAGAAGTTTATTTCAAAAAATATCGGGGGGATTAATGTATATTTCAAAACAAATGGAATAAAACAGCAGTTTTTGAATGAAATTAACCAATACGTCTTCACTGTGACTTGATTTGCTTCTTCTTTGAGCTTTTTGTTTGTATTTGCCTAGGTTTCCTTGTGGTTTCATTTTAATAGGTCCCCTTAGTTCGAGGGTGGGATTGGAGCTAGTAGGGGAGAGAATAATACATCAGAGAGCTTTTGTAACACATTTCTAAGAGTATGCTGGAATATTTCTATGTGTTCCCAGGCAGATCAGATATTTTGTCAGGAAACACGATGGTTTTCTTTCTCCTTTTCCTCCAAAGCATAAATTTGTACTGTCAGATTGTATATTTCATTTCTAAAATTTGTGTTTCTTTCTCTATTTTCATAGCGATCTGATGATTTAACTCACACCTATCTTGGAAGTAACTGTTTGCAAAATCGGACACATTCAACCCAGTATTTGTAGTTAGTAGTTCGGGGACATCTGGTTCCATAAATCTACTCTTATTGGTAATAATCTCCCCCAAGGAGAGAAAATGAACAAACACTTCTCTGAAGAAGACAGACAGATGGCCAATAGACACATTAAAAATGTTTATTATCAGGGAAATCCACATCAAGACAAAAATGAGATACTATCTCACACCAGTAAAAAGAGCACATTAAAAATAAAAAGACCTGGCAGCAATCTGTGTTGACGTGCATGTAGTGAAAAAAGAACTTATCCACTGTTCATAGGAATGGTGCTCACTTCAGCCCCTATGAAAAACAGTATAGAGAGTTCTCAGAAAAGTATAGAGCTGACATACAGCCCAGCAATTTCATACCCAGGACACAAAAATATATATTCAAAGGACATATCACTATCCATTTCAGCATTCAGCACAAAAGCTAGGATATGAAATCAGGGGCCTAACACTGCTCAGTGAATGATGAAATATGGTGCATAACTCTACACAAGAGAGTATTTTACAGCTTCAAGAAATGATGAAATCATGTAGTTCACTACAACTCGGATGGAATTGGAGAGTAACATGTTAAGTGGAGTCGGAACAAAGACAAATACAGAATGCTCTCACTTCTCTGTGGTACAGGGGTAAATGGGAGCCCATGCAAGGTACCAAATGGGATGGGTATCCCACAACCCATTCTTCCCACCTCTTCCTATTTCCTTTCATTAACTACCATATTTTACACTAAGACCAGGAATCAGTTTATTTTACAAGATTGCTTTCTTGTTAGTTTTATGACACAATTTAGTAAAACTATTCAGTATTTCACTTCATGAGATATTTCATTGAGCATAATAATCTCCAAGTCCATCCCTTTTTGTTCAGAAGGCATGGCTGCACATTTTTAAAGACAGAATAGTATTCCATTGACTATATAAACAGAGGTTTTTTTCAATCCAGTATCTGTTGCTGGATATTAAGACTGACTTGATGTTTCAGGTTTCTGCATAGTGTTACTATAAACCTAGAGTACACATTTTCTCTTGCAGTTGTAGTTTTTTCATATTTTTTATTGAATCACTGTGAGAAACAGTTACAGCATTTGTGTTTTCATATCCTTTGGACATATGTGTGCAGTAGTAGTATTGCTGGATCATGTGGAGTTTTTATTTTAAGATATCTCCATCCCATTTTCCATTTGGCAGAAGTTGCACCAGTTTACATTCCCACGCACAATGCAGGCCCCAGGGTTGCTTTTCCTCTACATCCTCTCTCCATTTCCCTGGTTTCCCAAACTTGTCATATAGGCCATGCTTGCCTATGTGTGAAGTGACAACTTTCTATAGTTTTGATTGGCATTTCCCAAAAATGTAGTGATACTGAGCATTTCTTCCTGGGTGGGGGTTGAGAAAAGATAACACTTTAAAGATGAAAAGTTTGCAGCACAGACACTGAGAGGTCATCATGTTTGGTCCATTATCTACTTTCGGCATGCATCTCCCATTGCCCAAAAGTAAAGAGAGAATATGGGGAATATTGTCTGCCATAGAGGCAGGGAGAGGGTGGGAAAGGGGAGGGTATACCCGGGATATTGGTGGTGGGGAATGTGCACTGGTAGAGAAATGGGCGTTTGATCATTGTGAGATTGTAACCCAAACATGAAAACTTGTAACAATCTCACAGTGATTCAATAAATTTTTTTTTAAAAATTGTTTTGAAAAAATAAAGATGAAAAGTTTTAGATAATCAAGTAGAAAATAAAATTACAAATTTATAAAGACGTCACGAATGAAGGATCATGGGGATTCAGAGAAGGAAAAGAGTCCATTTAATACGGCACTGGGAAGGGATAAACTAGGAATTTATTTGAAGGAGGGACAGAGTGTTCAATGAGCAAGTTGAGTATAAGACTAAAGTCACAGGAATGAAGTGACTTTATGCATGGTTAGATCACCCACACCTGAACTTTGCCTTTCTCATGGTTTGAAATTAAAAGCATGAAAGTAGATAAAAGACCAAATGTGATAGCTTCTCAGTATCTATATTGCAAACCATAATGCCCAAAAGTAGAGAGAGAGCATGGGGGAAATTGTCTGCCATAGAAGCAGGGGGAGGATTGGAAAGGGGGGTAGGAAACAGGGGACCTTGGTGGTGGAGAATGTGCACTGATGGAAGAATGGGTGTTTAATCATTGTATGACTGAAACTCAAACATGAAAGTTTTGTAACTGTACCTCATGGTGATTCAATAAAAAAAAAAGAAATTAAAAGCATTTAACTCTTAGGCATTCCTTTTTCCTGTTAAAAAAAATAAAGAATAATAGTAAAAGGTATTCATCTGTGGAATGAAGATCAAATTATTTCATTTTTATAAAGTACTTAGAGAGCAGTGTCTGCTCAAGAAGGACAAAGTCCGTGCTGTTACCATTACCTGCCATCACATTAGGGTTGCATGTTAACTCTGCACTTAGCACTTTGAGGCATTTCACACTTTGGTTTGATTTCATGGAAAATAAAAAGCTATCAAAGACTTGGAGGGGAAAAAAAAACAGGGCTAGGTGGAAAACATAGTGATCGCCTCCAATTATGGAGCAGAAGCAAAAAGGAAAAATCAACAAAGGACATTATCTGGGAGGAAGGAAGAAAACCAGGTAAGAAGCCCTGGATCTTAGCTAGGGGGAAAAAAAAAGAAGAACTTTTGTCAAAATGAGGCCATGAACACAGTCAATTGCTGTCGAAAGGTTAGGGGGGATCATGCCACATTCAACAGAGAAGAGGCCAGGCATCCTGGTGAGCAACGTGGCTGGAGAAATGCTCCAGACCCGAAACTGGGCCAGCAACACCGGGGATCCAGATGGAGGAGGTACAGCCAGCCCACCTTCTCCAGATGGAGCCCTGGCGACACTGAGCAGCAACTAACACGGCTCCAGCTTGCGGAACTTTTTCTAAAACATACAATCTTTTAATGGAAAACCAATTATCAAATGCTTCCTTAGTAGGGCTGTCATTCTTGGGGGGAAACTCCAACAACAATAGTGAGTTTTGTTTTGCAATATGGAACGTAATCAAGGTAAAGAGAAAATGAAGTGAAATTCATCAGTTATACAGTTGGAGGTGGGGGGCGGGGGCGGGGGGTATACTGGGGATTTTGTTGGTGGAATATGGGCACTGGTGAAGGAATGGTGTTTGAATATTGTATAACTGAGACATAAACCTGAAAACTTTGTAACTTTCCACATGGTGATAAAATAAAAATTAAAAAAAAAAAGAAAGAAAGAAAGGTTAGGGGGCAGGATCAAGTAGGGGACTTGTACTAAATAAGGAAAGGAGGCAGTTGAGCTTGGGACTTGTAAACGCACTCACAGTGGCCTTTAAGAGCATTTCTTTGGAGGGGTCAATGCATGAGCCGGCCTGCCGGCCACGGAGAATAAAGGAATAACCATTGCCTTGTGGACAATGAGCGCCTGTTCCCTTGGAAGTATTTGTTTTCTGTGACTGAACGTGTGCACTTACAGGCCACTGAAATAGCCTGTTTCACAACTACCACTTATTTTCCTTAAAAATGGGTCATAGACAACTGTTGTTGGTTGGTTCCATTGCGACCCTTTTCTGTCACCCCCTCCTACCCTTGCAAAACTGGGCTCGAGATAGCGGAAACCACCCTGTGATGCAAACGCAAGGAATTTTATTGCTAGCTCGAGCTAGGAACCAAGTCCCCACCAACACAGTGGCCTCGGGACAAGGACCCCAACTCTAGCTTCAAAGGGCATTATATTGCATATGCTTACATAGCCCTGTAGCACTGTCACCCCGTTGTTCATTGATTTGCTCAAGCAGGCACCAGTAACATCTCCATTGTGAGGCTTGTTGTTACTGTTTTGGGCATATTGAATATGCCACAGGGAGCTCGCCAGTCTCTTCCATGTGGATATGCTTACATAAGCTACTCATTCCTTGCAGTTAACGAAAGACAATTTCTGGCATTAGTCATTGCTGATAGAACACATGGTGATGGAGTCCACCTGCTGGGCTCAAGGACTTTCCCAGTGGGGTCTTGGTTGGCTAGTTTCGCATTGTTTCATTTCTGGGAAACCAAAACTGTTTCAGTTCTGGGAACTGAACATGAGGACTACCTGATTTTTCTTATTTCTGCCCCCTGTCATGGCATTGTTATTGCTGGTTGTGTTGCTCATCTCTTCACCCTCGTCTTGACCCCTGGAGCTGACATGAAGAACATGTGGATTTTCAAGAGGGACATCAGAGAAAAAGCATGAGTAGGCCTCTCCCCTTGATTAAACATTAGTTCTGGGGAGGAAGAGCTGTGGGCAGAGCTGGAAGCCTTGTTTCCCAGGAACCCATCCACCCCATATTGGTGGGTGCAGACTCATCCACTTGCCAAAGCAGAGAAGGGATGGGAAAGTCCATCCTGGCAAGTTCCTATAAATTAGAAATTCAAAAATCAAGGAACAAGCTAGGGCTGGAGTGATAGCACAGTGGGTAGGGCATTTGCCTTGTACGAGGCAACCCGGGTTTGGTTCCCAGCTTCCCATATGGTCCCCTGAGCACCACCAGGAGTAATTCCTGAATGCATGAGCCAGAAGTAACCCCTGTGCATTGCAAGACGTGACCAAAAAAGGAAAAAAAAATCAAGGAACAAGGACATTGAGGAAGAACGAGAAGTTGAGAGTCCAAATCAAGACTGGATAATTGGCCAGTTTCCACCTCTATCGCCTCTCCTGCCCTCCTTGGTGCGATTTCTTCCCTCGCAGACCCAGGTGTCCACCCATCACGGCGCTAGTATGACCTGCACTTGGATATGGAACGGCAACTTAATAAGCAGAGGGTTCTATTTTCATAATCAGCAATCCCTTACACAGTCGTTCCTATTTTTAACACTTTCTGATTCATTTTGTCATTACAGTCAAGTTGATTGAACTTGAGACTTAATGGCATCAGACCAAGAGACTAAGCTTTACGAAAGTCGTTTGTTTCCAAAAAGGAAATGTCCCCACTCTGCTTCGTACAGAAAGAGCCCATACCCTGGAAATCCCTACCCCAGCAACTACTCAGCCCTTTGGCTCCTCTCAGCCTGGACACTCTGGCTGTGCTCATGAGCCAGCTTGATGGCAGCTGTGTGAGGTAGGCTTGGGGCGCAAAGGGGACCATTATGGAGTCTCCTCTTTCCTCGCCTTAGCTCAAGCAATCATGAACCCAACCCATTTCCTTTCTTGCTGAGTTGAGGAAGCACAAACAGCAGTTTAGAAGAGAACTTCAGGACGAGATCTAAACTCTGCGTATGCACCAAAGGATTCAGCGTCAGCCCAAAAAGAGAAGATGATGGAGCTGGACATACTTGCTCCTGAAACCTCTTTAGGCCAGACACACATGGCTAAAGACTGAGGTCGAGGGTGCTGGAGATTTCCAGAATGCTCTCCTCCTCCATAAGCTCAGATATGCGCTCTTTTGAATAACTGAGCCCTGAACACTGGGTCTTAGGAGTACATTATTCCTCCCCACCCCATCCCCCAGAGAAATTTATTTTCCATTTATAACAGCCTCTTTACTTACATGACATGTTGTTTGGGCTGGAGTGATAACACCTCGGGTAGGGCGTTTGCCTTGCACGAGGCTGACCTGGGTTCGATTCCTTGGCCCCCCTTCTCGGAGAGCCCCCCAAGCTACCAAGAGTATCGCACCCGCAGGGCAGGGCCTGGCAAGCTACCCATGGCGTATTTGATATGCCAAAATCAGTAACAATAAGTCTCACAATGCAGACATTGCTGGTGCCCGCTGGAGCAAATCAATGAGCAAGGAGATGACAGTGACAGTGACATGTTGTTTATTTAGGCAAAAAAATGGTTTATTAGTCTTCATAATTGCTCCTGTTAGAATTAAGTCAGTATGCAAAGAAAAGTATTCTGGTTTTCAAACAGAAGTGAGTTTGGGGATATTTTTTATGGGGGGGAGGTATTTCATGTGTCTTTTAAATTCATTTTTATTGGATCTCATGGTTTACAATAGTATTGGAGTCATTGTTTAACACCTGCAGTGCTGTCACACCAATCCTTCTGGCCAGATCCCTCCCACTAACTTTTCATCCTTTCAGACTCCACAGTTCCTAGTCTGATTAATTGTATCTTAGACTTTGTTCCATTCAGAATCATCTAGTCCCTTTTTCTTCTTTATCCTCCACATACGACATTAACCGGCATTTTTCTTTCACTTTCAGACTCGCGTCACTTAGCATGACGCCCTCCGGTCCCATCCATATTGCATCAAACTGAAAAATTTCATTTTTCAAAGAGGAGTACGGTTATGAGGCAGAGAGAAAAACCCCTCAGGGCAATTAGACAAATGCCTTTTTTTTTCCTCAAGAGCATCATCATCGCTGTCTTTTATATTCCCTCAATTCCATGAACCAACACAGTTACCATCTTATCTTCAATTCTCTGAGTTAACACATCTATCTTTGGAGACTATAAATTACCCAATGCACCAAGAGTATTAGGCACATTGTAGCAAAGTTTTGGTAGATATTGGAAAATATGAAAACAACACAGCATTTTTACAGTTTGTTTTTTTTTTTAATGGAATAGGATGCAGTAGATTACATTTTCCTGTTAATGGGAGAGAAATAAGATGGTTGAAGAGACTGGGGCAATAGTTTAACTGGTCAACCATGTGTGAAGCCCTGAAGTTGATCCCAAGTGCCACATGTGGCCCCTCAACACCATCAGAAGTAGCCCTGTTTGCCCAGAGCACCATCAAGTATAAACCCTCACAACAAAAAAAGTGGTGAGCCAGAGAGATTAGTATAGTAGGTAAAGCTCTTGCCTTACTCATGTCTGACCCAGGTTCACCCACGGTGGTCCCCAGCTCCCCATCAGTAGTGAGCCTTGAGTGCAAAGCCAGGAGTGAACCCAGGGTACTTCTGGGTGTGCCCCCACCCCAAGATGGTGAAAGACATAGATGAGTAAATCTGAATGGGTCTGTCTTTAACTTGAAGACTCAAAAATAAGATTTGTTGTTTTTTTTTTCTGTGACTCAATCTAGTTTGACTCAACCTTCATTCGATAGGACTGGTAAAAAAAAATTTATCTCAGTGGATTCTGGACTGAGAATCCACAAAGGGAAAGTTCAGGATTCTGGGTGTGACAAAGCCCTGGGAGATAATAACCCCAGCCAAGGTCCCAGGAACTGAACCGTGCTGAGAGCCAGATCTGAAATTAATCCCAAAGACACTCGCTCATTGAGACCGTTCACCTCAGGAACAGAACTATATGGATTTTCCTGAGTCTCTGAAACTAACAAGGGCCCAGAATTCCTCAAGAGGCCAGAAACTATCCCCACCAAACCTTTTCCTAATTCCGGCTTCCAAGGTTTTATGAAGATCCAAACTAAGAACTTTCACAGGTAAGTCAGGTAAACATTCACAGACACATAAGTGCAAATAGTGGGAAACAGGCCACTTAAAACAGCTCTGTGATAGATGGTGATTCAATTTAAAAAAAAAAAATTTTAATGAAATAAATAAACTAAATAAAACAGCTCTGCGATAAAGAATTCCATTGAACCCGAGACTACTGCTTAGAACTTGTATGTCCAGAAAGAGAACCTCAGGTTTTTTCATCTCTTTTTGGCAGGTGATTCTTTTCCTCCTCGTGAAGCAAGGTAGACCTTAAGGATTTTATGTTTCAGTTCACTTACTTGCCGAGAATGATACCGTATCTACCGAGAGACACTGTTCCAGGATTGATGTGTTTTTAAAAAGCCTACGAGCTGGTCATCCTCATAATTTTACTGTCTTCATTTAAAGAACATTAATTTGCATTTCTAGAGAAATCTGAAGCTTCTAAGGGTTCAGGGTCAATAGCTAGATGGCAAAGATGGTCTTCTTGTACAGTGAGATAGCTTACATTTAAAGTGATAAATGGGAACGACAGAACTAGCATTTGAACACAAATTCCCAGCTTCCAACCATTAGTTCAGATGACATAGACTCAACCCTCATTTTATAAACTCACACATCACTTTTCCTTTTTGTTGATGGTTGATTTTATTTGTATCTGCTTACCATGATGCTCAAAAACAGAAATTTAATTTTCTTCTTTATGACTTGTTGATATTTGCTTCTTGAGAATGAAAATAGTCTTATAGAAACTCTCACAATTTCTGTTTAATCATCTAGGGCCCTGGAAATATACTAAACAGACAATTATGAGCCACGTAGGTTAGAAAATAAACAGTTCACGGGTAGGAACCAGAGTCAGTTTAGAGAAAGCTTTTATTTTTTCCTAACTGAAAAACAAAAAACAGTATCATAAAGGTCTCTCCTGGACTTTATCCCAGACCAAAAGGAAAACAATCTGTAGAAACTGTCTTAAGAAAACCTGAAGTGCTGGGGGGAAATTTCAAAATCTTACTTCAAAAGAAACAGACAAGAACACACCGAGACTCTACAGTGATAATTCAATTAAGTGTTGCCACAGAGTTGGCCGACTTCTCAACAGTTACGTTACAGGATTGCCAACTTCTCAGAATTCTCTTAACTGAGAGCCAAAACTCACAGACTAGCAGTGCCAAAGAGAGCTCATGCTTACTCTATAAGACTTAAATCAAAGTTCAAAAGACTGATTTTTTTTTCATTGTTGGTATTATGTCTGTTCTTTTCCCTACTAATTAATCCTAAATCATGTACTTTAAAACCCTTTTCATGTCTGTTTTATAATTAGTTCTGGGTTTTTTTTTACATCAAATTGTTCTGATTTACTATAAGTTTACAAGACTATATAACTCCAGGAGTACAGCTCCCCACCTTCCTCTGTGTAAACATTTCACATCCCTCAGCACCATAATTCTAGGGCCATTACTCTCAAATTGACATTTTGAACCTATTCTTTAAACGCCATCCTATATTCCTTCTCCTCTGGTAATCACCATATTTTTCAGAGTATGAGTTATTTTTTGCTGCATTTTGCCTGTACCTTTGATTTGGTGATGTATAGTCCACAAATGACTGACACCAATACGTAATCATCTTTTACTTCCTGACTTATTCCCCGTAGCATATGCACCTAAGTTTCATCCATGTTGTTGCAAATTACAAGATTTCATCTTCTACATATAGCTTTGTAGTATTCTACTAAGTATAGTATATTCTAGCTTCTTTATCCCATCTCTTATCTTGTCCTTCAACTTAGAGTAACAGACTCACGGATCATCACCACTGAGTATTTTAGTTATGTGTTTGTCTTACATAGTTATGTTGAGTCTATTCTCAATTTGAATTTTTGTCATAAATGAGTGTTAAATCTTGTCAGATGTTCTGCAGCATCTATTGATAGGACCACATTTTTTTTAAATAGTGAATCTCCGTGAGGTACAGTTACATACTTACAAACTTTTGTGTTTGCATTTCAGTCATACAATGATCGAGTACCCATCCCTCCACTAGTGCCCATTCTCCACCACCAATGGTCCCAGTATCCCTCCCACCCACCCTGCCTCCGTGGCAGGGCAGTCTCTTTTGTTCTGTCTCTCCTTTTGGGTGTTGTGGTTTGCGATAGAGGCATTGAGTGGTCATTGTGTTCAATCTATAGTCTACATTAGCCTCTCATCTCCCAACCTGAGTGGGTCCTCCAAACACCCTTTACTTGGTGTTCTCTTCTCTATCTGAGCTGTCTTTTCCCCCAGCATGTGAGGCCGGCTTCCAAGCCATGGGGCTAACCTCTTGGTCCTTATTTCTACTATTCTTGTGTGTTAGTCTCCTATTCTGTTACTTCATATTCCACAGATGAATGCAATCTTTCTATGTCTATCCCTCTCTTTCTGACTTATTTCACCTAACATGATACTTTCCATGTTGAAGCACACAATTTTTATCTTTCCTTGTGTTGCTGTGGTATTGACTTGCATATGTTCAACCATTGTTGCATTCTTAATGAGTCTCACTTGTTTCTTTTATATGCATATTTTGATACATTGCTGGATTTGTCAAGACTCAGTTAAGGAGTGTTGTTTCTATGTTGTTCAGAGCTGTTAATAGTACGCATGTCTGTGTGTGTGTGTGTCTGTGTGTGTATGTGTGTGTGTATTTCTGTTCTTATCTAGTTTAGGAATCAGGGCACTGTTGTCTTCATAAATTGTTGGGAAAGTTCCCCCTTCAATTTTTAGGAAGAGTTAAAGGGGGTTAGAGATTTTATCTTCTTTGAAAGTTTAGTGTGATTCATTAGCGAAGCCATCTGGTCCTTAGTTTTTGTTCTTAGGAAAACTTTTGCTTACTGCTTCAGTTTCTGGACTTGTGATCAATCTGTTCCTACTCTTTGTTCCTGGCTCAGTCTTAGAAGGCGGCATGCTTACAAAAATTTATCCATTTCGTTTGAGTTGCCCAATTTGCTTGCATACAGATGTTTGTAACAGTCCCTCTTGTTTCTTTCTCGTTCTGCATTATCTTTCATATCTTTGCCTCTCTTGTTTCTGAACCAACTTTTAAACAAATATGCACTTACTAATTAAAAGTCAACCTTGAGAATGCCATTTTGCAGACTTGGCCTGTTGAAACCAAGCCAAGTGCTAACTCTTCTTCCCTGCAGTTTGACTTCGTGTCACCTATTATCAAAACAGTGTAAAAGGTTTTATCACTTCAAGCTTCTTGCACCAATTCTGACTCATAAAAGATGTATCTTTATCATTTAGTACTTTTCTTTCTTCCTCCAGTTATTTTTATGAAGGTACCATAGTTTACAATAATTCTATATTCTTATTTTATACTTGCAATGTTACTACACCATCCCCCCTAAAAGAAGGCTAATAACCCGATAGTCTCTAAGTTTCTTCCCCTGCCTCTTTACAACTTTAAGAATTAGTGTTTTCAGAAACCGGCACACATCAAAAAGAACAAAACAACCAGCGCTGGCATGGGTGTGGGAAGAAAGGGACTCTCATTCATTGTTGGTGGGAATGCCGACTGGTCCAGCCTTTCTGGAAAACAATATGGACACTCCTCAAAAAATTAGAAATTAAACTTCCATATGACCCAATAGTACCACTTCTGGGAATATATCCTGGGCATGCGAAAAAGTGCAGTAGAAATGACATCTGCACTTGCATGTTTATTACAGGAGAGCTATCACTGGCTCATATAGAACTTCTAGTCTTAAGAAATGTCCATACCAGTCATCTGTTCTCGGGCACTCGGGTTTTATCCAGATTCTGGCTATTGTAAACAGTGCTGCAATGAACATATAAGTACGGATGACTGGTTAAAGAAATTCTGGTACATCTATACAATGGAATACTATGCAGCTGTTAGAAAAAATGAAGTCATGAACTTTGCAAGTAAGTGGGTCAACATGGAAAGTATTATGCTAAATGAAATGAGTCAGAGAGACAGACATAGAAAAATTGCACTCATCTGTGGAATACAAAATAACAGAGCAGGAGACCAATATCCAAGAATAGTAGAAATAAGTACCAGTAGGTTGGCTCCATGGCTTGGAAACTGGTCTCACATGCTGGGGGAAAAGGCAGCTCAGATAGAGAAGGGAACACCAAGTAAAATGTGGTTGGAAATCCTGTGTGGGAAGGGTGATGCGTGCTGAAAGTAGTCTAGAGACTGAACACGATGGCCACTCAATGTCCCTATTGCAAACCACAATACGCAATTGGGGAGAGAGAAATCAAAAGGGAATATCCTGCCACAGAGGCAGGGTGGGGTGGGAGGGAGATGGGATTAGGGGGTGGGAGGGATATTGGGTTTATTGGTGGTGGAGAATGGGCACTGGTGGAGGGATGTGTTTTCGAACATTGTATGAGGGAAAAACAAGCTCGAAAATGTGTAAATCTGTATCTGTACCCTCATGGTGACTCACTAATTAAAGAATAAAATAAATTTTTTTAAATAAATAAAAGAAATGTCCATACCATTTTCCATAAGTACTGAACCGGACAACACTGATTGATTTTATTAGGGTTTTCTTTTAAATTCCTTTCTTACTGAGTCTCACTAAATTATAAGATTTGTTTATCCTTTCAAAGAACCAGCTTCTGGTTTCATTAGTCTTTTATAAATCACTCAATTTCACTAATTCTGCTCCAAATTCCTTAATTTCATTCTTCCTACTGACATTTGGTTCTTTATTATTTTTTATTTCCAGATTAATTTAGATATTTTTATCTAAGCGTTCTATTGGGCTGGAGCGATAGCATTTGCCTTGCACATGGCCAACCCAGGTTCGGTTCCTCCCTTCCTCTCAGAGAGCCTGGCAAGCTACCAAGAGTATTGTGCCCACACCGCAGAACCTGGCAAACTACCCATGGCGTATTTGATATGCCAAAAACAGTAACAACAAGTTTCACAATGGAGACCTTACTGGTGCCCACTTGAGCAAATCGGTGAACAATGGGACGACAGTGCTACAGGGCTAAGTGTTCTATCAGTTTTTCTATGTTCTTTCATTACTTTTGGGAAGTAGTCAGGATCATGTCTTTCTCTCTGTCTCTGTCTCTGTCTCTCTCTCTTTCTCTCTCTTCTCTTCTCCCCTCTTCTCCTCTCTCTCATTTCTTTTCCAACTAGAGTCTCATAGAATTTCTTTATTGTTCCTAAATCATTGTTTCTTCTCTTCCACTTAGGTCATTGCTGCAATTTTATCTTCAATATTACTTATTGTTTCCTCTGTGAGGTTGAGCCTACTTGTAACACTTTCTACTACAGATTTTATTCATTCATTGTAATATTCGTATCCAACATTTTCAGAGTCTTTAATGCTTCTTAAAGTCCTTGAAAAACTCCTTCTGGGGGGCTGGAACGATAGCACAGTGGGTAGGGCGTTTGCCTTGCACGCGGCCGACCCGGGTTCGATTCCCAGCATCCCATATGGTCCCCTGAGCACCGCCAGGGGTAACTTCTGAGTGCAGATCCAGGAGTAATCCCTGTGCATTGCTGGGTGTGACCCAAAAACCAAAAAAAAAAAAAAAAAAGTTCTACAAGAAAAACTCCTTCTGGCCTTTCCGGCCCCGCGCGAGATCGACCCCGGAGGCAACTGAACCACTTTGGACACGAGCGGCGCCCCCAAAATGCCTCCAAACTGTGTGTTCGGAGCTTCTGGCCCAGGCGCTGCCGGCGGGGTATGGTCTTTTCTCTCTCAACTCTTTTTTTTTTGAACGCAGCGAGGCAATAGCCGGTTTTTAGACTATGCAGGAAGCCCGGGAAAGCTGATGGGCGGGACTTCCGGATCCGCCCTGTGCCGGCCTACATTTAAGCACAGAGCCATGTGGCGACGCTCCTTTCCGGCCCCGCGCGAGATCAACCCCGGAGGCAACTGAACCAGTTTGGACACGAGCGGCGCCCCCAAAATGCCTCCAAACTGTGTGCTCGGAGCTTCTGGCCCAGGCGCTGCCAGCGAGTGATGCAATTACCAAAAGAATTTTCCCTGGACTTCATATAGAAATCCAAAACCGCGCGGCTGCGATCGCAGCCTCGCGACCTAATATCTCCTGATTGTCAGCAACGTGTAAATGTTCTTTTTTGCCAGGGCTTACCGTGGGGGGAACCTCCAAACAATAGTACTGAGTGTTTTGTTGAAGGGTAAAAGATTGTAGCGATAGAACTTTAGGCAGAATTTTCCCTGGACTTTATATAGAAACCCAAAACCGCGCGGCCGCGGTAGCCTAATGTCATCTAATCATCAGCAATATGAAATGGTTCCTTTGTAATGAGTTGGACTTTGGGGGGACCATAATAGGGTTAAAGTTTGTAGTGACGTGTAATTTCTGGCTGTACTTTCCCTGGACTTTATACAGAAATTCAAAGCCTCGAGGCCGCTGCCATGGCCGCGCAACCTATTGTCATTTAATCATCACCAATATAAAATGGTTCCTTTTTAATGGGTCAGACTTTGGTGGGAAATCCTAACAAGAATAGTAAGTCTTTTGCTGAAATATTGAAGGCTACCAAAGTAGTAGCCATCTCTATAGACTGAACTAAACCATATCCCCACGCCGGCTGAGAAGAAATATCCTTCTTTCTCGGGAAGAAACGCGGCGTGGCGTTAACCATAGTATGACGTCCATTAAGCTGACACGGACCTGGTGGTGTGGGAATGGAATACAAGGGAATAAATTATTATGTACTTTGAACAGCGGGACGCTGGTGGAATCTTGAGCCGGGGCCAATACCAGCGTATTACTTTTGGTTCCAGAAACTGCTTGCAGACATTCTACCAGACTATCAACTAAGCCAGAGCCCCACGCCGGCTGATGACGGGAAATAACCATCTTTTTTGGTTTGTTTTCCCTTTGTCAGGCAGCGTGGTGATTACTAAACAGGCATGATCTCGGTGGTGTGGGACGAGGGGGGGAAAAAATAGAAAAGTTATGTAACAAACAGCGGGACTTAATATCTCTACATTCTCAGCAATGGAGAGCCATCAAATGCTTCCTTGACAGTGGGACTGTCTTTTCTTTTTTGGGCGTAAACCCTAGCAACAATAGTGAGTTATGTGTTGAAACATGGACTGTAACCAAGATAAAGCGTAAACAAAGTGAAACTTATCACTTACAAGAGTGAGGACTGGGGGGGCGGGAGGGGGCGGGAGGTATAATGGGGTGGTTGGTGATGGAATATGGGCACGGGTGAAGGGAAGGGTGTTTGAGTATTGTATAACTGACATAATCCTGAGAACTATGTAACCCTCCACATGGTGATTCAATAAAATTTAAATTTAAAAAAAAAAGAAAGAAAAACTCCTTCTGAATCTCTTTTCTGATATTATGCACCTTTTTTTTTGTGATCCATTGAGATACTCTAACTTCATTAAGCTTCATTATGATAACTCTTCTTAGTTCTTTACCTTTTGTTACCTCCAATTATGAGCCATGAAGTTTGATCCTTGGAGATTTTGTTTCTTTGGAGGCCACATGTAGTAGTACTCAGGGCTTCCTCCAGGAATCTAGCTGAGGTCATGCAAGACAAAAAAGGCAAGCACCATAACCCCGTACTAACTCTGTAGCCCCTCATCCTGCTATTTTTAAAACAATTTCCAGGTTAAAAGTTTTAATGTGTGGGGCTGGAGTGATAGCACAGCAGGTAGGGCGTTTGCCTTGCACGCAGCTGACCTGGGTTCAATTCCCAGCATCTCATATGGTCCCCCAGCACTGCCAGGAGTAATTCCTGAGTTGCAGAGCCAGGAGTAACCCCTGTACACTGCTCGGTGTGACGCAAAAAGCAAAAAAAAAAAAGTTTTAATGTGTCTACCTGAGGGTTGACTTCTGTCATTTTCCCATTTAATGATGGTGTGACTTTAGAGTTGGGATTCTCATTTGTTCAGCGACTCATGGTGGGAAGGAGAAAGGGAATAATAGGAGACCAACAACCTAAAACACAATCTTCTATGCTTGAGGCAACCTAAAGGCAGTGCCCCACGCCTGCCTTGCTGTACCTTGTTGTACCGGTCCACTTCCAGGTCATAGGCTAATCTGGTAACTTCTCAACCCCCGCCCCCACACACACACAGTGGGAGATGATTCAACCACTAGTGCTGCTACCAATTGAATAGAATTTGTATTCGGTACCAGTCTGAAGTCTCTGACAACAGCCAAGCACTGTAACCCCATACTAGGAGCAGACTGGCATCAAGGATTCTCTTACAATCTCTGGCCTCCCCTAGAAAGACCAGCCCACAGCGATGACTACTTTCTGAGCCCAGACTCTTACCTCCTCTCTGCAACTGCCCTGATTCCATGAATCATAACTGCCAGTCTACAGATCCATAGATGTCTGGGTCTTTCCAGTAAACCAGGTCAGGAGCCAAGTTTCCTTTGATTTGTGGGCGATGTCTGGTCATGGTGTAAGGGAATGGAGACCAGCTGCAGCCAATTCAGCCATGTCTGTACCGACCATAATCCCTAGAGCTTTCTTCCAAAATAACAAGTCTCTGGTCTGTTCTTTGCTGTTGTTTGTTGTTGTTTTGCTTTTGGGGTCACACCCAGAGATGCTCAGGGGTTACTCCTGGCTCTGTACTCAGAAATTATTCCTCATGGTGCTTAGGGGACCCTGTGGGATGCTGGGAGTCAAATCCATGTCGGCCGCGTGTAAGGCAAAAACCCTACTTGCTGTACTATTGCCCCAGGCCCCCTCTGGTCTGTTCTTTTACAGAGGAAACGGTGTCCCATCAGTTCATGCAGGCTCCTCATTGGGACCAAGGGGCTACTGCGAGTCCTGTCACTCTTAGACAACTGTGTGCTGCCTTGAGAAGCACCCACAGGAAGGGGCCCCTTGTTCTTGGTGTCACTGTGTTAATTGTGTGATTCTGCCACTGGGGCCTTGCTATACTGAAGGGACTACCTGTAACCCCCTCTCAGGACCAGTCAATCCGTACAAAGAGTAAAGGACTCACCTGGAAGCACATGTCTCTCAGATAGCCCCACTCATTCAATCCCGTGATCCTCAGCCACCTCCTTGATCTTCTGGGGTCACTATCTCTCCACCCTAATCACAGTCTGATGCCTGTCACAGCAGGTGTGAGACAACTATAGACCCCTGCAAACCCCCTTCCCACTACCACCCACCACTCGAGTTCACTAAATTACTCAAAGTAGTTGATCACAAGTCCAACTCACCTAGCTTCACACATTCCTTCCAAAGAAACCACAATGAATGCTCTTGTCCATGTTACTGCCGGCTCCCTATGCCTTCTGAACCCGGCCCCTTTGGCTGTCCTATTGTGACCCAGAGAACAGCATCCTCCTCCTCAAGAAAGTTATGGATAACTGTCTTTGCCATAGTGATCAACTTCTGATTCTGTTGGCCGCAATATCTTAGAGGAATCATCATAAAATAATAAAACCTACATTTTAAAATAAACATCATCATGATCACGATCACGATAGCCCGTTAATCACCGATTTCTCGGGCGGGCCCAGTAACATCTCATTTCGTCCTTTCCCTGAGATCTTAGAAGTCCATCTGGACTCGGCCCTCCCAACGATGTTGCACTGGGGGCTCTTCAGGGTCACAGGTATGAGATCCAGCTTGTTACTGGGTTTTGCATATGAATACACCATGGAGAAGCTTGCAAGGCTGTCCCATGTGGACAGGAAACTCTCAGAAGACTGCCAGTTTCTCCCAAAGGGCATGTTTCTGAGAGCTTGCTTTTAAGTCTCTCTGGATGTTGGCCGTTGATGGGATTACACACACCTGGGTTCCTCTGCCGGTACCTTCATGCATGAGGCCTGTCCGAACGTGTGGAGAGGGGCCTCGAGCATGGCTGTAGCTAGGTTCCAGTGGTCCTTGGCCGCCGGGAGCTCTGCTCGGGGTGGGGAGGAAAGCTGGAACCCATCCCCTCCAAGGGGCCCCCGGGGAAGACAGCCAGGCATGCGGGCAAGAGACTCTCAAATAAACATATTTCAAAATAAAAATAAGCTGAGTATACTAAGAACTGTTGGGGGGGAGGGCAAACAATGATCTTCATTGGAGAGATCTGATGTGTGGAAGAAATAAATTGATTTTCCTTGACAAGTTAGCATGCCAGCAAGTCCCCTTGCTGATCCTAACATCAGAGCTACCCCACAGTGCCACTACAGAACCACCCCCTCCATGATCAATCTAATTTCTAAATCGAAGGAGTCTCTGCTCAGCTTGATTCTTTTCCCCAAGCTGAAAAAGCACCAAAAAAGGAAAGAAGTGACTCAGCAGGGGAATATAGAAATCAAGAACTCCTGCAGTTAAGGTGCTGGTCTCACACACAGTCAACCCTTGACTGGGTTTCCTGGAGCCACATACGGTTCCCTGAGTGCAAATCGAGGTGTGAGTCCTGAGCACCGCTGTGTGTGGACCCAAAACAAAAAGAAACAGGAAATTGCATTTGTCCTCTGTTAATTCACTTCTGACACATTCCCTTTCTGTGTTCTATCAGTTTGGCTCAGGAAAAGGATTGACTACAAGTCGATTATTCAGTACAATATATTTGCACGGTAATGGGTACACGAAGCACCTATTCTTATTCTTAAAAGCCTGCAGTATGATTTTAGAGGAATAACAAGCATTTGCGATTATGACTTAGGAACGGGGAACAGAATGCATTTTTTTTCCTTTCTCACTTTTTCTGAAAAACGGTTCTACACAAAAGTGCCAGGGAAAAGAAATCGTTCCCACATATTTGAAATGCAATCTGTCCATTACAGATTGATTTTAAGGTATAATAGTCTCCTTTTATTTCGAAGAGCAGATGAAAATGGAAAACTGTTAGCTATTCTAAGAATCATATAATCATAATTATCAATTTGAATTCCTATTGCAAGTACTTGCAACCACAGTGAAGTGGTTTATCATCAACTCTGTCTCAGGGTTTCAATTGTGTGCATTTGAATGTATTTGCATATTCTCAGCACACTCCATCATTTTTTGCTCCTGATAAAACATTTTTTAAAAAAATATGCTCTGCCAATTCAAAAATGTATTGTTCTTGAGTCTCTCCACAAAGTATGGGTAATTGCCATTATATTCGGAACACGTTCAGGATTAAAGCTAACCCGGAGTTTTTTAGAGAATAGTACCACAACACTTGGATCTCAAAAACGCTCATCTAGGTGTCCAGGGTTTAATGGTATTCACATCCACACACTCTGTAATGTTATTTAATGATTCTTTGTGTGACAGTTGAAACTGAAGCGTTGGTATTTCCCTTGGAAGTAAAACTTTCTAAAAGCTAATCTCTTCCCTGCCTCCCCAAAGAGTTAAGAAGTTATATAGAGAAGATACTAGATAAAGTCTCCAAAGAGATAAGACAGTAACCAAATGGGTCATTTACTGTTCTACCATCTCTTGTCTTTACTCCATGATAACTTCATGGTGCCAGGAATGTGTTTTTCCTCTCAGAGGAAAAATAAGCTCAGAGAGTCCAGAACAAGTTAATATGTCACTGTCACTGTCACTGTCATCCTGTTGTTCATAGATTTGCTCGAGTGGGCACCAGTAACGTCTCCATTGTGAGACTTGTTGTTATTGTTTTTGGCATATCAAATACACCATGGGTAGCTTCCCAGGCTCTGCCGTGCAGGCAAGACACTCTCAGTAGCTTGCCGGGCTCTCTGAAAGGGGCAGAGGAATCGAACCCGGGTGAGCCACATGCAAGGCAGACGCCCTACTTGCTGTGCTACTGCTCCAGCCCAAGTTAATATATAACATTTGAAAAGAGATAAGGTCTGGGAGAGAGAGAGGACAGCAGGTGGGGCATTTGCCTTGCATGTGGATGGCCTGGTTTGGATTCCCAGCAATGCATCCCATATGGTCCCATGAGCACCACCAGGAGTAATTACTGAGTGCAGAGCCAGGAGTAACCCCTGTGCATCACCAGGTGTGACCCAAAAAGAAGAAAAAAATTGTGCGTGGAGCATATTTGTGATATTTGGGGCGGGGGCACATCTGGCAACACTCAGGGGTTAATCCTGGCTCTGCACTCAGGGATCACTTCTAGATATGCTCTATGGGATGCTAAGAATTGAACCCGGGTTGGGTATCACTTGTATCACTTGTCATCCCGTTGATCCTCAATTTGCTCGAGTGGGCACCAGTAACATCTCCATTTGTCCCTGTCGCGTGCTACTGTAGCCCAATGATATCTGCTCGTTCCAGGAACAGAAAGAGCCTCAAAATCGTTCATTCAGGGTTTTGACGAAGAAGTGTGACCATCTCGTTGGTGGGCGGCCACGCGGTCTTTTGACATCCTGTGGAATTCAGTCAGTAACAGCTCTAGTCCAGCAGTCATCTCCGAATTGCATTACGTGTCCGGCCCATCTGATTTTCCATGTCTTGGCAAACAAGACAGCGTCCCTGATTCTTGACCGTCAATGGAGGTCGAAACTCTGTATTCTGTCTCTCACTTGAGTGAAATGTGATACTCCTAGCATAGCTCTTTTGATTGCTCTTTGGGATACCCTAATAGCATTCTCATCCTGTTTGCATAGGTCCCAGGTCTCTGAGGTGTATGTTAGTACAGAAAGAATGGTGGAGACGAAAAGATGTGCCCAGAGCCAGAGGTTCTTCGTCCTCTTCACCACTTCTTCGATGCTCTTGAAGGCATTCCATGCTGCTCGCTTCCTCCTGTGCAGTTCTGGTGCCAAGTCATTCCTCATGTTGAGTTCTCAACCCAGGTACACATAGCTGCTGCATTCAGAGATGTTCGTTCCATTGAGAGTAAATGGAACATCAGGGACTAGTTTGTTTTTTATGAACATTGTCTTGGTGCTGCAGTCCAACCTTTCCACACTCGTGGTGGAAGTCAGCCAGCATTTGTGCTACTTGGCTAATGTTTGGCGTTATGAGAACAATGTCATCAGCGGAGAGGGGGTGGTGTAGTTGCCGACTGACTATCTTCATTCCCGTTCCTTCCAATTCTAGTTGTTGCATGATGTTCTCGAGGGTGGCACTGAAGAGTTTCGGTGAAATGGTATCACCCTGCCGCCCCCCTCTCTTTACATCAGTGATCACTTCCTTGTAGAATGGTGAGATCCTGGTGGTGAGTCCGTAATACAGCTCGCAGAGGATCTTGATGTACTGAGTTTGAACGCCCTGTCTGGCTAGGGCTTCGATGACCGCTTCAGTCTCAACAGAATCGAAGGCCTTCTTTAAATCGATGGACATTAGACAGAGCGGCATCTTGAGCTCTCATGAAATTTCAATGAGTTTGGCCACTGTGTGGATATGGTCAATCATGCTGAACCCTTTTCAGAACCCAGCTTGCTTGCACAGGTTGGCCGTGTGCAAGGCAAATGCCCTAACCATTTGCACTATCGCTCAGCCCGCTCAAAGTTTCAGTTAAATGAACAAAGTACTATGTTCATTGATTAGAAGAAGTAATATTAAATTGGTTTTCTGTAAATTCATCTATAGATTAAATGCATTTTCATTTAAAATTTCAATAAATATGTGTATGTGTATAACCAATCAAAAAAAAATCCCAGAATTCATGTGTAAGAATTTAGGGCTAAAAATATCCAGGCACTCAAAAAGAACAGAAATGTCTGCTTTTGCTGGATATCAGGAACTCTTTAAAATCATTGATGATTTGGGTGATGAAGGGGTTGGGCCGTCTAGTGGTGCTCAAGGCTCCTGACCCCGTGCTCGGGGATCACTCCTCGTGCTGCTGGGGGGACCTTGTGTGATGCTGGAGCTCAAGTCAGGGTCTGAGCACACCAGGCAAGCCACTAATCTCCTCTACTACTTCTCGTTGGCAAATTTTTTAATTTTGTTTATTGAATCACAGTGAGATACATAATTACAAAGTTGTTCATGTTGTTCATGACTGGGTTTCAGCCATATAATGTTCCAACACCGTCCCTTCACCAGTGTCCATTTCCCACACCAATGTCCCCAGTTTTCCTCCCACTTGCTTCTATGACACTCTTTCCCTCTCCCTCTCTCTTCCTCTTCCTCTCCTTCTCCTCCCCCCATCCCTACCTGTTCCCCACTCCTCTCTCTCTCTCTCTCTCTCTCTCTCTCTCTCTCTCTCTCTCTCTCTCTCTCTCTCTCTCTCTCTCCCCTCCTTCCTCCTTCCCTCTCCCCCTCTTTCCCTCCCCTTTTGGGTCTTATGATTTGCTATGCAGATAGTGAAAGGTTATCAGGTATATCCCTTTACCTACTTTCAACACTCAGTTCCTGATTCTCATTGACAATTTTGACACTATTGTGTTGTCAGAGAGAAAGAAAAACAGATTGATGAGCCAGATTAAAGAGTTTAAAACTGACTTGCTACTTGATTTATGTCAGAGCTGATACTGCTTATTAGTGGGGAAAGATAGATTTTTCATAAACATGCATGGTACAATTCTGAAAATTAAAGAAAAAGTAATCCAAAGCTGTAATATATATCATGCACAAAAAAAACAACATATGTGGCCCAAAGTAGGGGTCTAAGGATGTAGGACAGTGTCACACATATACCTTGTATGTATGAGACATACAAGGTAACAATTGGTAACAAACATAACTTGTATGCTCAATCCCCAACACCACACACACACACACACACACACACACACACAAATTGATTAGAGACTTAAAAATAAAAAATAAGCACAAATAAGTAGAATTTGTTTATCGTACGTATTACTGACCAAGGAACAGTATCTAGAGTATAAGAATTTCTATGAATCATTAAGGGAAAAAGCAAACAACCAAGCAAATGGTTTGTATAGATCTCAGAGAAGAGCAAACCCAAACGACTAAATAAATCTAAGTGAAATTCTCAGTATCATTAACACCGAGGAAATTTAAATGACTGCCACAAGGATACCAGACTGGCAAAAGTTAGAGTCTGACAAAATTGAAAGTTGACAAATATCTATAGATTCTCTTTTAGTAGGATTTTAAATTGAGAAAAACGCCAATGAAAACTGTATCACCCAGAAAATACTTCTAGAAGACAAGGATTCATAATAGCATTCTTTGTAATAGAAAAATAAGGAGCCAGAGTTGGCTCAAAGAAATGCATACTTGCATGTAGGAAGGATGGATTTGGTCACCAGCACCACAAGGTCCCCAGCTCCACCGAGAGTGACCCAAAAATCAGGGGTAAAAAAAAAAAAAATGAAGATAAGATCCAGAGCTGTCGAGCATGAAACAGACATTCTGCTCCTAAAGACTATGATCCCAGAGGTCTTCTAACCCATTCTGGCACCCAGAGCGGCTTTTTACAGAAATGCATCTAGACTGTGAACTGAGCTACAACTCCGTGCTGCCCGGGGAGGGATTTTTCCTCCCACCCTGTTTTTCTGCACGGAAAACGGCGGCGGCAACATCCACATGGCGAGAGCCACCTTCTAAGACTCCCAACCCAGAGGTATGAATTTTGCAGTTTTGTGGCTCATAGGCGATCATGGGAAGGGGACATTACGGGCATGCCCTCGGCCCAGATAAGATCCAAAGCTGCCAAGCATGAAACGGACCCTCTGCTCCTAAAGACTCTGATCCCAGAGGTCTTCTAACCCATTTTGGCACCCAGAGTGGCTTCTTACAGAAATGCATCTAGACTGTGAACTGAGCTAAAATATCAGAAATTCGAAACCTGAGCTCATAGAGTCTTCATTCTCAGCAATAAAAAGAAATTATTAAATGATGCCTTTTCAGCAGGCCTGATTGTTGGGGGGAAATTCCAAACAATAATAGTGAGTTCTCTATTGAAATACTGAATGTATTCAAAGTATAGAGAGAGGTGGGGGCTGGGTGGGAGGGGGTTATTTTGGGATTCTTGGTCGTGGAACATTGTGCACTGGTGAAGGGATGGGGGTTCAATCATTATATGACTGAGACTTAAACCTGAAAGCTTTGTATTTTTTTCACAGTGATTCAAAAAAATAAAAACTTTTTTAAAAATGAGTAAATAATATAAACTACCTAAGTGTTTATCAACTATAGAAAAGATAAGCTATAGGACAGTCAGATAATGAGCTACTATATTTTTTATGAATATTAGATGGGCTGAGCCATAGCACAGCGGGTAGGGTGTTTGCCTTGCACATGGCCGACCCAGGCTCAATTCCTCTGCCCCTTTCAAAGAGCCCAGCAAGCTACCGAGAGTATCCTGCCCGCACGGCAGAGCCTGGCAAACTACCCATGGCATATTCAATATACCAAAACAGTAACAACAAGTCTCACTATGGAGAGAGACGTTACTGGTGCCCGCTTGAGCAAATCGATGAGCTACAGGATGACAGTGATGACAGTGATGAATATTAGATTCTAGGTATAAGTATGGATGAATTTCAAGAGCATAGAGCTGAACGAAAAACATAAACTAAAAAAGAAATACATGGCAATTCTCGCTATATTATATTAAAAAATCATAGAATAGACTGGCTCTTCAAGCCATGGTCTCCCTTGGACACATATCCCACATGCTTATCTCTATGTTTCGTGGCTAGTTTATTTCTACTTGGAATAGCTTGTGTTTTCTCTTGAACAAATATTTCTCTCCCTCTCTCTCCCCTCATGTCTTTCTAAATGAGTATCAATCAAAACTACCTTGCTTCACAAAAAATATCAAACAACAAAGCAAAATTAAATAGGAAAGTAGAAACAAAGAAAGGCCATGTATAAAAGTCAACAAACTGGTTTCCTCTATACTGAGCACAAGGAAGATAAGTTGGGCACTCCATTCGTAATTGTCATCATTTTGTTTAAATGTTTCAATAATTGGGGCTGGAGCGATAGCACAGCAGGTAGGGTGTTTGCCTTGCATGTGGCCAACCCGGTTTGATTCCCAGCATCCCATATGGTCCCCTGAGCACTGCCAGGGGTAATTCCTGAGTGCAGACCCAGGAGTGACCCCTGTGCATCACCAGGTGTGACCTAAAAGGCAAAAAAAAAAGTTTCAATAATGAAGAGATGGTACAGCTTGCTTTGCATGCCACAGACCTGGATTCAATCCTGGCATCCCATATAGTTCCCTGAGCACCACCAGGATTGATTTCTGAGTGCAGAGCCAGGAGTAAGTCCTGAGCACTGCTGAGTGAGGCCCCAAAACAGAAACAGTCAAAAAAGAAAAAAAGAGGCTTCAATAATCTGCTATTGTAGGTCTTTACATTTTATTCATTTGATGAGTATTTTTTCCTTTTTTTATTGTGTGGTTATAATACCATTCATAATGGTGTTTCATAATGCAGTAGAGACATCTGCACTCCTATATTCACCGCAGCACTGTTCACAATAGTCCAAATCTGAAAACAACCCAAGTGTCCAAGAACAGATGAGTGGATAAAGAAACTATGGTCCATATACGTTATGAAATACTACATAGGGCTGGAGCAATAGCACAGCGGTTGGGCTTTCTCCTTTCATGCGGCCGACCCGTGTCCGACTCCTGCGCCCCTCTCAGAGAGCCCAGCAAGCTATCAAGAGTATTGAGCCCCAGCGGCAGAGCCTGGCAAGCTACCCGTGCGTATTGGATATGCCAAAAACAGTAACAATAAGTCTCTCAATGAGAGATGTTACTGGTGCCCGCTCGAACAAATCGATGAGCAACGGGATGACAGTGACAGTGACTTGCACATAAGAACAGATGAAGTGATACAATTTGCCGCTACATGAATGGATCCAGAAAATCTCATGCTGAGTGTAATTAGAGGAAGAGGGACAGATGTAGAACAGTCTTTCTTAGATGCAGATATAAAGAAACAAGGTAGGGGAGGATAGCAAACGCCTAAAGAAAAGGCAGGAGAGGGTGCAGTATAATATTGGTAGAGGAAAGTGGTCACTCTGGAGGAGAATGGAGTGCTGAAAAGAGGGATAAAGTACCCACTATAGAGGCAGGCTAGGGGGCAGGAAAATAACTGGGGAAATTGGTGGAAGAAAGCCAACTCTGGCAAAGGGACTGATGTTGGAACATTACAAGCCTGAAACTCAGTCATGGAAAGCTTTGCAACTTTGTAACTCACAGTAGCACTACAGTCCCATTGTTCATAGATTTGCTCAAGTGGGCACCAGTAACGTCTCCATTGTGAGACTTGTTGTTACTGTTTTTGACATATCGAATATGCCATAGGAAGCTTGCCAGGCTCTGCCGTGCAGGCGGGCGAGATATTCTCAGTAGCTTGCCGGGCTCTCCGAGAGGGATGGAGGAATCGAACCTGGGTCAGCCGCATGCAAGGCAAATGCCCTACCCTCCATGCTATCGCTCCAGCCCATTTTGTATAAAACTATGCTAAAATTTATCATTTGTATTGATTTTTAGAAATGCTTTCAACCTTGAAATTATTTAAATTGTACAAAAAGTTGAACAAAGAACTCCTATATATCCTTTACCACAGATTCACCAAATCTTCACATTCTATCTCATTTGTTTCATCATTCCTCCTCCTCCTTCTCCTCCTCCTCCTCCTCCTCCTCCTCCTCCTCCTCCTCCTCCTCCTCTTACTCCATGTCTCACGGTGATTCAATTAAAAAAGGAATAAAATTAAATTAAAAAAGAAGAGTAACAGGATAGATCTATCAAGAGAGCTGGAACATGCATCTTCTGGTTCTAATATGATAGGGGCACTGAAGAGTCAGTCATAGAACTTCAACCTGGGTGGGAGTTGGGGCACAGCAGACCAGGAACAGAAGCTAGAAACCTGAAAAACATATGTGAGGGTTCCAGAGTCTAGAATAAGAGTGGAAAGGCATGAGGTGCTAAGAACTCAACCAGAGCTCAAAACTCCAAGTAAAACTGCATTAATATTAATCATTTTATGACTGCCCTGGGATTCCCACCCACCGCACCTCACCCCTGTGAAGGAAAATCCTGGATCAGAACCAGAGAAAAGCTGAGGAGGATCCAGCTATGAAAAGAAGAAAATGGGAGGCTAAGATGAGTCTTTCTATTGTCTTCAAGAAAAAAAGAATTTCTCTACTTGACAGGTAGAGACATTGAAGGAAGTTAAAGGAACTTCTCCAGAGTCATTTTATCATCCATCTGGGACCAGAAATAGAACGCTTCCATCTTAATTTCTTTTGTTGTTGCCATCACTAACCTATGCTTCTTCATTCATAAATGACTTTGCAGCTACACACAAATGACAGAGGAGACGGGTCATGATTCAAGGGGCAGGATGTTTCTGGAAAGGTTTTATATCTTTCTTTCCATGATTCCCCTGGTTTTTATGCTCTGAAAACACCAGCTGTGCCAGACAAGTAGTCAACAGAAATAGAGAAGAACTCCTTTATAAAGCGAAGGACAAAAATAGTTTGCCTGGCATTTATATGGTATACTTTGGGCTCCAGGTCAAACAGTTCAGTAGGAATTTTCTTTAGTAACCTAAACTTAGTTGCTTTCTTTCACTACATCAAAATGATTTTTAGTGTCTCTTCAGATAGCAATGAATGTGAGGCTCTATCAAATGCCAAACACTTCGCTCCTTACTAAAATGGAAGTGAAATGATTTAAACAAATCAAGGGCATATAACTGAGGTCACTGAGACATTTTGCTGGCAAACCCCAGAAGCTGTGATAATGAATAATGTCTGAAATTAAGAGCAGGAAAACAAATTCAAAAACATTTCCCTATGTAAATGTCACAACTATCAGACATAGTCACCTTGACAGCCAATTTTGCTCTAAAGATTAAAGAATCTTGCTTCCTAAAGGAAAAAAAATGGATCAAATATGTAAAAATGCAGTTAAATAATCCAAATTCACTGCTAATTTTCTTTCTTTCTGGAGGTTAGGACCCTGACTCCTGAGCTATGTATCACCATCCCCCACCACTTTCTGTGTGATATTTAGGCAAGTCTTGTGACATCTGAGCATCTGTTTCCTCCCTGAGCAAGTGGGCTCAGAGATGCCAGTCACCTTGGGTCCCCAAAGAAAAGAATGTACAAAAGCATCTCAATGAAAGTACAGAACCATTCCAAGTATTAATCTGAAATACAGCTAGAATAGGGTTTCATGAAATCGTCTCACACAAACTTGAGAAAAATATGACCAAATCTTAGTAGAACAACTGTTTTGATTCACAATTGGCTGATCAAATTACCCAAAAAAGTAGACCAATGGGTTTTTTCCATCTGACAGGATGTAATCATTTCCTATCCATGTCTAACAAGTTAGTCACCCCATTTTCATCTTATTCTCTCATAAATCTATACATCCAAGATTTAGAGCTCTTGACTGGGTATTTTGTGACTCATGTGATTGTAGCTCTGATTGCCTGTTTTCTCACTGGCTCTCAACCACGCTGCCCTCTGCTCAGGAAGGCACCCACATTCCTTCACATGTGGCCCTCTTTATCTTCAAAGTCAGCAGAGTCCTAAATATCAGGCTTTGTATTGCAGGCTTCTCTTCTTCTACCTGCTGAGGAGTCCCTCTGGTTACAAGAAGCCACATTGATTAGTCAGGCCCACCCAAAGAATTGTTTAAGATGAACTGTGTGCCCTATAACATAACATACTCACAGGAGTGACGTTTTATTATATTTCAAGCTTTCATGGGTCTGGAAAGAACATTTTTATGGAAGTCACTGTATAAATTCGACCTACTATAGATGCAGTGGGGATAAAAGTTAAGGACATGGGTTTTGGTGCAGACTGACTTGGTTTCAGATTGCAGCTCCCTACTTGACAAGTTCTCTTTTGAAATTCAGGTAAGTTCTTAAACCTCTCTAAGCTATGCACAATTTACTTAGGAACCGGAAGTATTAGTGACCCTTTCCCAAGTACTTGTTTCCCAGTGCCTGAAACAAGCCAGGGCTCAAAACTGCTGGAAATATAAATGAAATGAATGAATGAGAGCTAACCTTCAAAGTTATCTCCCAAATATGCCACCCAGCTCTGTTCAGTCCTGTTTGGCACATGCTTGCTTCCTTTTCATAGAGTCAAGGAGCTGATCCAAATTCACTGGCATCACTGAATGATGACATGCAAAGAAATCCCAGCAAGGAAGTGATGCAACACTGAGTCAAATGCTGGAGACAGAGAGAGCCCATGTCAAGCAGAACTGTGGTGTGGCAGGGTGATAAAACACATTTACCAAATCAAGTTGGGGGAAATTGAGGCGTTTCCTTAATATTCTCAGCAGCTCAGGAGCTTGCCGCTGGCAAGATCTTAAACTCAGGCACAGCAGTCTCTACCTCCATCTGGGCCCAATGATGAAGCTGTTTCTCTTCATTATCCACGCCCTGATCTTTGTTGTATTTCATCTTTTTATTAGGACAGGTTTTACCATAAACCTCCGAAAAGCTCATTAGGAAGTAGATGGGCTACAACAGCATGCAACCTGATGGAGAAGATTTGCATTTACTAAATTATAGAGAATCCAAAGCTATGTAGATATTTCTTGGGTAGTAAAGTGCAGGGAGGGGGTTCCCTCTAAGAGGACCACTGGCGTGGAACAAAGGACTAGTGTCTTAGAGAGTCACTCAATGAATAAATTGTGGGTACAGAGTGAGGACTTGGCAGGGCTAAACCATAGGGATGACCCCCAAGGCAAGAAGGTATAGGTATTATTCTGGCCTCATATACTTCTTTCTCCATCCCATTCCATGATTCCACTCAGGCTAGAGATCATCAATGTGGTGAATCCTACCCAGATGTAGAGATATTGAACTCTACTCCAGAAAGTCTATCACACCATTAACATGATAAATCAATAAAAAGGAGATAAATATTAATAAGTTAAATAAAGATATGCCAAAATGCTATCACATACATGGGTTTAGGTTATGTAGAAAAAAAGACAATTCTACTGGTTGACTTGCCTACACAGAGATGGAAGTAAAGAAAAAGATTTGGGGAGGCAAGGTGAAAGTACAGCTGGTTAAGTTGCTTTGTCTTGCATGCAGCAGACTTGGTCTCAATCCCTATCACCCCACATGGGTTCCTGAGCCTGCCAGGGGTGATCCCTGAGCACAGAGTCAGGAATAAGTAAGCCATGAGGACAGTGAGGTGTGGCGTAAATGTGAGAGGGAAGGAGGCAGGGAGGGAGGGAACAAGGTAAAAGGGAGGGAGGGAAGGAGGGAAGGAGGGAGGAACGGAGGAAGGAAGGAAGGAAGGAAGGAAGGAAGGAAGGAAGGAAGGAAGGAAGGAAGGAAGGAAGGAAGGAAGGAAGGAAGGAAGGAAGGAAGGAAGGAAGGAAGGAAGGGAGGGAGGGAGGGAGGGAGGGAGGGAGGGAGGGAGGGAGGGAGGGAGGGAGGGAGGGAGGAAGGAAGGAAGGAAGGAAGGAAGCTATTATAAGACGAGGAATGTTTTCATAAAAAAATGCTGAGACACAAGATGACCCTGAATAAATTTATAATTACTAAATGAGTTTGAGTTTCTACTCTGAAGTCCTTGAAACCACTTAACAAAGTTACCACTGAAGAAATTCAGTCATTTTATGATGAATCTGATGCAATCTCACTTTGTATATATGAAGACATGGATTCAATCTCAGGCACTGCATTAAATTTAAAAAAAATAATAAAACATAAAACCTGTTTTATGAAACTTAAGGTGATTATGTCAAATAAATAAGTCAGAAAGTACAAGAATTATCAGGTGATTTCACTCAAATATGGATTAGGGAAAACTAAAGTAAATAAAGTGGCAAAAAAATTAAAAAAGCAAACTAAACCAACTCCTGGACATGAAAACCTGTGTGGTACACTAAGGGAAGGGAAAGGAAGGGAAGGAAGTAGAAGAAATGAGCAGAAGAGTCTATTGAGGGGTGGAATGGCCAGGAAGTTTGGTGGTAGATGTGACAAATCCTATACAGATGTAGAGATATTGAACTATGCTCCGAAAGTCTATCACATTATTAACTGGTGGTAAATCAATAAAAAGGAGATAAATATTAATAAGTTAAATAAAGAAAATTAAGTTTCAAAGAAGAATAATCCATAAGACCTTCCCCACTTGGCAAACTATTGAGTTGCTGACTAGGAAATGAATGGACAGTTTTTCCAAAGCCTTGAACATTGACGATCTATGTGAGATAAATTTCAGTGAGCATTCAGAGAAAGTTGAATTCAATGAGAAGCTCACATGTAGTATATTATTTCTGCCAAGCAAAAGATACTAGTCAGAAGTCGGATCATAAAAGCAAAACTCTGGTCAAGATTTGTGTCAATCTCCTTGTTCAACAGCCCTCATGAGTAACACCTGGTTCCTGCAATATTGTTTTCCATATTCTTTTTAAGACATATTTAACAGCCTGGGGAATGTTTGATATCCACATCAATTTTGTTAAAGCTCTGGTCAGCTCTCCAAAACCCATCAGCACACTATCCACATAATATTTCACATCATTCTGAAGGCTATATGTGAAAATCATTAATACCATTGCCTAACTAAAGTATCTTTTAGTAACACAAAGCACATTTACTTTATTTATTTACTTTGCAAACTTCTTTAGTAGACAAATTCATCCAAGGAATAGCAAACATCATTTTCTTTAACCTATTTGAATTTTCCATGTCAACATAGCAGTTTTGCTCACAATATATCCCAAAGAATAATTTAGCCTATGATATAAATTTAAAAAAATATCCTGCAATATCTTTGAAGCATCAAAATTTCATTCAAGTTCTATTCATATTTAGCTATTTTTCCTCTGATAATAATTCCCATCTCCTACTTATAGCTCCACTGATCACTGGCATATATTTTTATATAGCAAACATCTCAGTATTTATTAAGTGTGACATATTTGCTCATAAGATAAAAAGATGAAACAATAAGGAAGCAAGTGTCTTCATTCTGGTGCCTCTCTTTGATTTTGTGGTTACAGTTTAACTTTTTGGCTTATTTTCTCAGGCATGATTGGTTCTGCTTTGAAAGTGAGGATATGAATGAGTGTAGAGATACTGAACTTGAGTCTTAGATGCTTTAAGGAAAACCTTCCCTATCCCATTCTAGAATTCACCAGCCCCTTCGAATTGTCTCCCTCCCCCATTATATAGATTGCTAGACTTGGAATTTCCTTTTTTGTTTTCGGGCCATACCTGGCAATTCTTGGGCTTACTCCTGGCTCTGTGCTCAGGAATTACTCCTGTTGGTGCTTGGAGGACCAGAAAGGATGCCAGGGATAGAACCCAGGCCAGCCCCGTGCAAGGAAAGCACCTTACCCACTGTACTATAGCTCCAGCCTCGAGGCTTGGGATTTCCTGACACTAAAGGCAATGTCTGAGTTCATCTGAGACCCTATGAGTCCTAACATGTAATGAACACATGTAAGTACTAAAAAAAGGTTGATCGATAATCTGAATTGTCTGTTCTTCACTCACTGTAATTAATGGAATATTACCAATTTTCAACTATCTTCAATATGGCAAACATGCAGAAAATGCACCCAAAAAAATAAATAAGTGTTCAGCTCACTAACATCACTGTCACTGTCACTGTCATCCCGTTGCTCATTGATTTGCTCCAGCGGGCACCAGTAACATCTCCATTGTGAGACTTGTTGTTACTGTTTTTGGCATATCAAATACACCACGGGTAGCTTGCCAGGCTCTGCCATGCGGACAGGGTACTCTCGGTAGCTTGCCAGGCTTTCCAAGAGGGGCGGAGGAATCGAACCCGGGTCAGCCACATGCAAGGAAAACGCCCTACCCACTGTGCTATCACTCCAGCCCCATGATGTTATCTCAACCAATAACATCATGGAGAACATATTTAACATTCCCCATAAATTTAAAATGAAGACAAAAAATTCCAGTATCTCAAAGGACCAACCTAGACACCTTATACCCTCTCCAAAATACTAGGTCCCCAGGGTCAGAGAGATGCTCCAAGATCAGACAACATTTCCATGCAGAAGCTTGGGGCCAATAATAAAACAAAACATATATGTACACATACACACACACACACATATATGCATGCATTATATCACCCAAAGTAACCACTATCCTTTTAACCCTATAATCTAGCTATAATCTAGCTTTTCTATCTAGGAACTTAACATTCAGTGCGTTCTACTTTGAGCTCTGGCACCCAGCGTCATGATTATGAGATTAATCCAGCATGTTGTTCGTAGCCTGTATGGCCCCTGTATCATTTCTTCTCACTGTTGTCAGGCATTTGGCTTATTTCCAGGAGTGCCCAGAAACAGCACATATTTCTATCTCTGTGGTGCAAATTCCTTTTCCCACCTCATGGTTTGTCTTGACAGCAAACAATTTTCGACTCCTGCTCCTGGATAAGTTGCAAGGTCTTGGACCTGACCCTGGGAGGGGGAACAAAGGGCCTGACGTCCTCCCAGGTTTCAGTCAACAAAGGACCACTACACAACAGCAGCCCCTGTGGACAGCCTCAGATGCCTGTAACATCTGGGTTTGTGTAATTACACTCTCAACAGTGGTTCCCAAACTTATTTCACCTACCATCCCCTTTGCAGGATAAAATTCACTCTCCAGCACCCCTGGAAATCTACCTGCTTTAACGAAAAGCAGCAGAAAATGCCCCCAACTAAACCCAAGACTATGTCATCTTCCTAAGATTCTGCTAGTATCTAAATAACGCATGTTTCCATCCTTAAGTAGCACTATTTGTAGAGTAAAAGTCACTCTACATACAATAATACAATAGAAATTGTACTGAGGGTAAGAAATGTTCAGCCACCCTCAGATGTGGGGAGAAAGGGACTCTCTTTCACTGCTGGTGGGAATGCCAACTGGTTCAGCCCTTTTGGATAACAGTATGGACACTTCTCAAAATACTAGAAATTGAGGGGCTGGAGTGATAGCACAGCGAGTAGGGTGTTTGCCTTGCACGCGGCCAACCTGGGCTCGATTCCCAGCATCCCATATGGTCCCCTGAGCATGGTCAGGGGTAATTCTGGAGTGCAGAGCCAGGAGTGACCCCTGAGCATCACTGGGCGTGACCCAAAAGCAAAAAAAAAAAATTATAAATTGAGCTCCCATTTGACCCAGCAATACTGCTTCTGGGAATATATCCCAGAAAGGCAAAAAAGTATAGTAGAAATGACATCTGCACTTATATGTTCATTGCAGCACTGTTTACAATAGCCAGAATCTGGGAAAAAAACCAAGTTCCTGAGAACAGATGACTGGTTAAAGAAACTTTGGTACATCTACGCAATGGAATACTATGCAGCTGTTAGAAAAGATGAAGTCATGACATTTGCATATAGGTGGATCAACATGGAAAGTATTATGTCAAGTGAATTGAGTCAGAAAGAGAGGGACAGAGATAGGAAGATTGCACTCATTTGTGGAATATAAAGAAACAGAATGGGAGACTCCCAAGAATAGTAGAGATAAGTACCAGGAGGATTGCTCCATGGCTTGGAAGCCAGCCCCACATGCTAGGGGGAAAGGCAGCTCAGATAGAGAAGGGACCACCAAGTAAAGATGGACTAGGAGGGCCCACTCCAGATGGGAGATGCGTGCTGAAAGTAGATTATAGACCAATCATGATGGCCACTTAATACCTCTATTGCAAACCACAACACCCAAAAGAAGAGAGAGAGCAACAGGGAATGCCCTGCCAGAGAGGTGGGGTGGGGCAGAGGGGATGGAGTAGATAGAGGTGGTGGGAGGGATACTGGGATAATTGGTGGTGGAAAATGGGCACTGGGGGAGGAATGGGTACTTGATCATTGACGGAAATGCGAACATGAAAGTTTGTAACTTTCGGTGTACCTCATGGTGATTTACTAATTTTAAAAAATTATTTAAAAAAAAAGAAATGTTCAGCCATAGTCTGTATGTCATGGGGTGGGGTGCAAGGGAAAATAAGACAGTGATAATATGATAAATAGAAGGGTATCATGATTCTAAAATTAGGATGAGGTTTCAGGTAATATTGGATAGGTTAAAAATAACTTTACATTATAAAAGCCATGAGTAAATTCCTGAATTCATGGATGCTCTATAACCGTCTACTGACTTACATGGTCCTAAAGCACTGCACAATTAGTAGCACATCATTTGGCATAATATTAATACTAAGTAAATAATAAACAATCCAGCATAACACCTGTCTGCAGGGACAGTGTGTCTAGTTCCGCAAAAATAAATCAATAGATACAAAACACAGTTTGGTCTGATGTTGCAGTGAGTTTATTAAAAATTGGAAGTTGATGACATAGGATCCAAACATGGGTGAGCGAGGGGTGAAGAGCTTGCGGGACAAGGTTCCAGGTCATCCTACAGAACGTGTTTCTCCTGTTGCTGTTTTCGGAAGTCTTGAAGTCTCCAAGGTGAAGCTCACAGAGCAGCCTCGATTCCATGTGGCTACCAGGAAGGCAGCTATGAAGATGCCGTAGGGGGGTTAAAGCAGAACCCAAAGACGATGCTCTCAGGATTCCAGTGGTTCAAAGGCTGAGTTCACTCTTCAGCAGAAGTTAGAGAAGCCATAGCCTCCAAAGACAGAGGGGTGGCAGCCGCCGTAGCCACAGCCTCCAAAGAAAGGGCCAATTCCGTAACCTCCGAAGCCACAGCCATATCCGTAGCCCCCATAGCCACAGCCATAGCCCAGTCCACGGAGGCTGCTGCAGCCGCAGCCCAGGCCACCAAAGGCACCATAGTTGCTCAGACCGCCATAGTAGTTACCGTAGTATCTCATGGTGTCAGGGACTGTGGACTTGGTTGGCTTGTGAAGGTCAAGTTTCCTGAGTATGAGCATCACCAGCTCCCCCGGGGACTTTTATACCCCCAGTGAGGGGAGGGGCTTGCAAAGTCATACAGACTTGCGCAACTCTTGATGCACAGATTAAGTTGCATAAAAAAAAAAAAAATCTCATCCAGATGAATTGTGTAAAACTTTAGGATAATTCCTCACACTCATTAAAGATGTTTTCATTTGATTTCTGTAAAGTTTGGATTCCACAGGATGATTATGCGACCTTCAAAGCCCTCCTGCTTGGTCCTCACACTTAAAGCTGTGTAATAGGATATCATAGCATCAATCACCCCCAATTTCAACACCGGAATTCTTCCTTCATTAAAGCCCCTTCCCGGCATCGGGGCATCTTTACTTAGCACTTTATTCATTTCAGAAGTATTCAATGCCCACATAATATATCTCAGGCATCACTTCCTTAGAGCTTTGAAAGACTCTAGGATGTCTGGTTCTTAAGAGACCATTGTAAATAAGAGTGCCCATTTCTAAACCCATGAGTCTATCCCCTTTATCCTTCTTGCTCAAGGCAATGCAGCTAACACTTAATAAATCATACAAAACATAGCTAACTGCAACAAAGAGCCACATGTATAATTTTTAAAGGGGAAAGAAAACCAAATGACAAAGATTTGTTTCCTAATGTCATTGTCATCTTAGGTTCTGTGTTACTTATTAAGTACTTGGTGACTATTAGCATTAACTGAGAGCTAGTTCACATTATTAAACATCTGCATTGGAAATGCTGAGGGGTTGTTTACAGGTTTTTATAGGCAGCATGCTCTTCACCAGCATTACCTTCATCATCTCATGAAAGTTGGATCTTTTTTATCAAAACATACTGGCCCCACTCACATGACCCCATAGCCATGTATAAAAAGCACATTTTGTCACACTGAATTCCTAACCCGATCATCTGAGTGACTTATAAAAAAGCTTTCATGATTCTAGAGTTCTATCATCTTTCAATCTCCAAGGAAACCTCAATAAGCTATGTTTTATATATATAGAAATAGGAAGTTGTAAAATAGAAACTAATTCCATGTGATTCTGTCTTTGCCACAATAAAGCCCACTAAAAGTGCTCGTGACAGCAGAAACAAGGGCCAGGAGGACTGGTCCATGGTTGGCAGGGAGATAGGGGGAGCTGGCTGAGTGGGGCTGGGGGTACAGGGGAAGTGAAGTTAGGACAGAGAAGGGACCACTATGGCAACGATAGTTGGGAATGATTACTCTGGACGAGCACTGACAGGAGGTAAAGAGACATACATGATAACCTCTTAGCACCTGCATTACAAACCACAATGCCTAAAAAAGAGAAAGAAGAAGAAAAGTGTCAGCCATAGAGGCAGGTTGGTGGGGGGTGGCAGTGGTGGGAGGGAAACTAGGGACATTGGTGGTGGGAAATGTGCACTGGTGAAGGGTTGGGTGCTGGAACATTGTATGACTGATACCCAATCACCAACAAGTTTGTAACTGTGTATCTCAGGGTGATTCAATAAAAATAAATAAATAAATAAGAAAAAAGTATTCATGATACAAGATTGGGGCCAACCTATTTACCCATCTGAATAGGGCACTTGCCTTGCATGCACTCAATCCTGGTTCAATCCCTGGCACCCCAGATGGTCCCCCCAAATCCTGCCAGCAGTGATTCCTAAACACAGAGCTAGAGCTTAGGGAGTAAGCCCTGAGCACCTCCAGGAGAGCCCCAAAACCAAACCGGAAAAAGCACAGCAACAAGATATAGAATACTAATGATTTCAGATAAAAAACATTTTGATGAAAGGATTGGCTTAACATACTCCTTTTATACGTGACAAAGCCAAGATTTCGAGAAGATCATCCCAGATAGCAGGGAGTGAAAAGTCCAGACCAGAAGCAAAGGCTTTCATTCCCCCGTCTTTCACCTTTTATTGTGCTACAGTCCTGTCGTGAAACTTTTAAAGATGTGCAAGAAATCTTTTCTTATTCCAGTGGAAGAATGGCAACTCTGCTTTCTCTGCTGTGACGCTTCCCAACTTTGAATTTGGAGCTGATTGGTGTGTATTTTCCTCTGCCCTGGAACCTGAAGGGCTCAGATTAGCGAGAAAAACTGGTAGCAACATTCACTTATTCTCGATGAGATTACAATCAAGATTCTTGTAGCAGTGGTTGTTCGAGAGATATCAGACTGAGAGGAAAAGCAAAAGCACAACCAAAAACTTTGGGCAGGGGTGGAGGATTTGGGCCACACTCAGCAGCACTCGGGGCTGATTTCTGGCTCTGTCTGTGCTCAGGCAGGACTCCCAGCAGTGCTCAGGGGACTCTCTAAGGTTCAAGGGACCAAACACAAGTCCACATGCAAGGCAAACAAACATTCTACCTGCTGTGCAATCTCTTTGGCGTACGTCCAATAAATTTAAACGGGCAACTGGGAGACTCCAGAAATTTGAAGCTCCAGAATTGTCCAATGGGAACACTGAATGCTCTGCTACCCAGGGAACATTTCTCCCTGAGAAAAGCCAGGCATTCGCTGACTGACAGCTACACACTGAGTGAGTACAGAAATGCCCACATAAAAATGACCGTGAAAGGCGGAGTCTCTAAGAAGTGAAATATTTGGACATCATGGAGAGGCTCCACATAAAAGATAGGATCCCAAATATGTGTTCACAAGTCCCATAGAACTATAGCAAAAAAAAAAAAAATCGTTTTGTTTTTCTTTTAATAATTTCTGAGGTAACAAGGGTTTGTTTATGAGACTCTATGTATTAGGGGTCTCCCATCCAAGTACTAACCAGGCCCGACCCTGCTTAGCTTCTGAGATCAGACGAGATCAGGCGCGTTCAGGGTGGGGCTGGAGCGATAGCACAGTGGCTGGCCTTTCACGCAGCTGACCTGAATTCGATTCCTCCGCCCCTCTTGGAGAGCCCAGCAAGCTACCGAGAGTATTGAGCCCACGCGGCAGAGCCTAGCAAGCTACCTGTGCGTATTGGATATGCCAAAAACAGTAACAATAAGTCTCTCAATAAGAGACATTACTGGTGCCCGCTCGAACAAATCGATGAGCAACGGGATGACAGTAACAGTGATGTATTAGGGGTAGAATTTCACACCTCTTCAAAGAGATGTCACCACACCACTAACAATATCTCTCCACCACAGTTCATCAGAATCCCTTCTTTTTGTGATTCTCAGTCTTTCTGGTAACCTCAGCTCTGAGTCCTTGAGTTTGATTTAGTTGTTTTTGTCTGAATCCTTGTTTAAAATGCAGTTCCTGGGGCCAGAGCTATAGTACAGCCGGTAGGGCATTTGCCTTGCATGTGGCTGACCTGGGATCAGTCCTTGGTGTCCCATATGGTCCCCCAGCCCACCAGGAGTGATCTCTGAGCACAGAGTCAAGAGAAATTCCTCAGCACCACTGGGTGTGGTCTAAAAAAATTAAAGTACAGTTCTTGGGCCGGAACAATAGCACAGCAAGGAGAGCATTTGCTTTTCACAATCTAGGTTTGATCCCTAGTATCCCATATGAGCCCTACTAGGAGTGAGCCCTGGCAGGGCTTAATAGTCACATGAGCACTTGTTAAGTGATTGTCCCCAGACTCAGAACAAGGGGTGCCTGTATCCCCAGCTGCATATGTCACTAAGGTTCAGAGGTCTCTAAGGATTTTCATCTTCCCTGTAGCTTGAAAGAACCCTTGCCCACTCCCTCCGCGCCCTCCCTCTACCTCACTCTAGCAATAGCATCAAACCCCTAGTAACTCTCTAGGAGGAGCCAAGCCTGTCTAGAGTCCCCACTTTCATGGCGGCCACCCGTGGCCAGCCAGCCACAGATCTAGCCCCGGGAGCATTAGCTTCTAGTAGAACCTCTCAACTTCCACCAGACTAGGACAAACAACAGAGCAGGGTTTGTTCATTTTGTTGAGACATGTTGGACATAGAACATTATATTAGCTTCAGTTGTACAAAGATTACAAAAGGATCCCCACAAAATGTCTAATTAAAAAAAAAGTCGAACAAGCATCCTTTAGTTATGATGTGCTAATGTGCTTCTTGTGGAGAAAAGATTTAAGGTCCACTCTCTCCACAATTTTTTTTTTCTTTTTTGGGTCACACCGGCGATGTACAGGGGTTACTCCTGGCTCTGCACTCAGGAATTACCCCTGGCGGTGCTTGGGGAACCATTTGGGATGCTGGAAATCGAACCCAGGTCAGCCACGTGCAAGGCAAACGCCCTACCTGCTGTGCTATTGCTCCAGCCCCATCTCCATTTAAATTTAATTTTTAAATACGCAATACAGAGGGAGGGACTATCCTCTCTCCCTGGCACATCACAAGCCAGGTCTTCCTGGCTTTATAACTAGAATTTTATGTCTTTTGACCCCCTGCCACCATTTCACCTACACCCACACCCTGCCTTTAGCAATGACTCATCTGTTCTCTATTTCTAAGTTTGAATGTGAGTTGGTTTCTCTTCTTTTTAGATTCCACACCTAAGAGAGTTCTGATGTTTAGTAGATGGAGGTACATTTCACCAATTTCCAAAGTGTTAAGAGCTTCGGTTATGAACGAATGTTGATTAAAACCTATTTAGCCTCACTAGCTTATTTCATCAATCAGCATAAATCAAAGCTGAGAAATTATTGATCTGGGTTTCATGACACAGCATTTACCTTGCACAGTTAAGGCTCTGGGGACAATTCTCAGCAGCACTCAACGCCCTACCCACTGAGCTATCACTCCAACCCCCTCATTAACGGCTCTTGGGAGCGAAAAAATACCCACTTCCTGGTCCCCCTAGGGTTTGTCTTGCCTCTACCTACTTCCTCATCTTCCACTGCAATGACTGTTGTGTTGTGCTGCAGTTATTGTGGTGGTGGTTGCTATTGTTATTGTGCTTCACGCCTTTGAGTTCCAGCTCTCCAACCCTGCCATAATTTTAATAACCCACCCTTTGTTACCCATCTTTCTTTTTTTTTTTCCCTCCCTTCCTGATCTGCAGCAGCACCTGGCCTGCCACTGTCAAGCAAACTCTGTGTACTCACATCCCTGCTAAATTGCTGCTTCTGGTGGGAGCCAAACTAAAGCGGTTCCAGAGCCAACAGTCATGCTTGGGGCAGGCACACGTGAGGGATTCTCTGTTAAGGCTGATCTGCTGCCCTGATTCTGTGCTGCCAGGAGATGCTACAGGAAACCCGTCACAGGGTTGGAAAGGAAACAGAAATCTACTGTCTGAGGCAGCCAAGACGATGAGAAGGGCAGAGGCTCAAACAGGAGGCACAAACTGACCTGTTCCCCTTCTCAAGGTGGACATGGAGACAGTGGGGTCACATCCAGGGAGGTGCAGCCAGGGAAATATTAAAAACTACTCTCAGGGCTGCAGAAATAGCACAGCAGGGAGGGTGTTTGCCTTGCATGCGGCCGACCTGGGTTGATTCCCAGCATCACATATGATTCCCTGAGCAGAGCCAGGAGTAATTCCTGAGTGCATGAGCCAAGAGTAGCCTCTGTGCATCATCAGGTGTGACCCAAAAAGAAAAAAAAAAAAAGATACTACTCTCTCCCAGTAGTATCCCAGTCTAGAAAACCTCTCTGTGAAGGTAGGAGGGGAAATAAATCCATTATTGAATTTATCAATAGCGCCTATTACAGAAAAGGTCTTAGAAATTGCAAAGGTGGGATAAAATCTCACATTTGTCATAGCTGAGCGGGCACGGACCATAGCACCCAAAGTCTGGAAGCAAACACCCACTCTCCCAAGCCATCGGTCACACGTCACTCACCCAAAGTCCCCCCTGTCAGTGAGATTTGTGCCTGCAAATGGCTTGAGCCAGGGGAGAATGTACTTCTCTCCTCTTTGGATAGGAAGAAACTTAGAGGTGAGGCTCCCGCTCAAGCCGGGATCTTATCCACTCATGGAAATGAGACGGGGGAACGATCCCTGTGCATAAAGCTGACAAAAAATACACTTAGTTGTTTTTGCTGCTTTAATTCTTTTTTTGGTTCTTTTCCCGATAGACTTTGTGACATTTAGTGGCTTACTTCACATCCTCACACACCCTGAAAGGCATTTTGACCTAGTTTAATATCTTTTACTTTATTTTTTTAAGATTTTTTTTTCTTTGGGGGGTTGGAGTGATAGCACAGTGGGTAGGGCATTTGCTTTTCGCGCAGCTGACCCAGGTTCAATTCCCAGCATCCCATATGGTCCCTGAGCACCACCAGGGGTAATTCCTGAGTGCAGAGCCAGGAGTGACCCCTGTGCATCGCCGGGTGTGACCCAAAAAAAAAGAAGAAAAAAAAGATATTTTTTTTCCTTTTATTGAATCACTGTGAGATAGACCCTTACAAAGCTGTTCATGATTGGGTCTCAGTCATTCAGTGTTCCAACACCCATCCCTCCACCAGTGTACACTCCCCAGCACCAGTGTCCCCAGGGTCCCTCCCATCACCCCCCACCCATCCCCCCAAGGCTACCTCTATGGCAAGTTTTAATTCTTTTGAGGGGGCTGTGGGGGCGCACCCAGAAGTGCTCATGGCTTACTCCTAGTTTGTGCTCAGGGATCACTCCTGGCAGTGCTCAGGATGCCATATGTAATACCAGTTATCATACCAGGGTCAGTCACATGCAAGGCAGGTGTTTTAACCCCTGAACGATCTCTCCTGCTCTTAAGAGTTGCTTAGGTTTGTTGGTTTGCTTGTTTGAGGTCAGTTTTGCAACCCAGCTGTGTTCTGGGCTTAGCCTTAATCTGCGCTCAGGGATCACTCCTGCAAGTGCTGGGGAACCGTATGGCATTTTATCCACTGGACTATTTCTCTAGGTCTCTTAGTTTTATAAAAAGATTTACCTGCATACCAAAGTTACAGTAAATGCTCTACAAAAGGCAGACTTCTTCCCTTCATTTCAACAGAGGATCGATTGTCTTTTGTACTAGGACTAGAGGGATAGTGCAGCAGGTAGGGTGTTTGCCTTGCACGCAGCCGAACCGGGTTCAATTCCTCCGTCCCTCTTCGAAAGCCCAGCAAGCTACCGAGAGTATCCCGCCCACACGGCAGAGCCTGGCAAGCTACCCATGGCGTGTTCTATATGCCAAAAGCAGTTACAACAAGTCTCACAATGGAGACGTTACTGGTGCCCGCTCGAGCAAATCGATGAACAACGGGTCGACAGTGTTACAGTGCAGTGCTATTTTGTACTATATTTCCCCTTGCAGTGTACAAAACACCCCAACCCTTGGCAGAAGGCAAAGAGTCATGTGTTTATCTGGTGGTGAAAGGCAGAGAAAATTGCAGGAGGCAGGTCAGAAGGGACCAGAGGAGCAAGTGGCCCCTTGTTCACTGTTGCAGGGTTTTGGCTTTCGCTGTGAGTGAGATGAAAAGAATTTTGAAGGTTTGGATCAGAGGAGCGACAAGGGTGACAGGCTCCTTCCCGGGAAGCTGATAAATACCTAAGGAGCAGGACGGGGACTTCTCCGGGCTGTTGTAAGGAGCCTGACGAGAGACTCAAAAAGCAAAGCTTTGCCTTGAGACTGTTTACTCTGGCTGAAAGGGCAAGAGCAGAAAAAAGCTCATGAATAACCTGAGGTCAAGAGAGGCTTAGCTGCCCAAAGGACAGCATAGGAAAGGCTGGAAGAAAAGAATGCAAGAGAGTGAAAGGCACCGAAGAGAAATGCAGCCGGAGAAGATGGGGTCTGAGCTGTGCCTTGGAGGGTCACAGGACGAGCCCGCAGCTGAACTGAACTGCTCAGGCATCACTCAGAATAGGGCGTCGGGGGTGGGGAGAGCAATTAGCAAATTAAAAATCACAGAGACCTGAAGCTAGAGAGGCTGAGTGTCACTTGTGTAGATGTTTAAGAAGCAGATGCTTAAGGAACTGAGTTGTATGTTATCATTATCTGCTGTGATATCTTTACCTCCGGGGAAAATAGAACAACCTTGATTTGCATAATAGCCTTCCTGGTACTTCTACCAATTAGGTTGGTTTTAAAAAGAGGCCTGAGAGATAGTGCAGCTGGTAGGGTGTTTATTTTGTATGCAACCAACCTGGATTTAATCCCTGGCATCTCCGATGTTCCCCTGAGCAGGGCCAGGAATGATCCCTGAGTACCGAACCAGGAGTAACCCCTGAGCATCACCAGGTGTGGCCCAAAAAGCCCCCTCCCCAAAAGAGCTGTGGCATTTAATTTTCAATTACTGTGACCCTTCCTTCCTTACCCCATCACCCCTCTCTCTCTTTCAATTAACAATCTCAACCCCACCCATGGGTGAATAGTTCAAGAACCCTAGATCTTTGGGTCAAGGTCATTTTACTGGCTAGATAAAGGACAAAGTTTCCAGTAAGGCAGAAGGAAAAAATATGATGGTTCCCTTTGTGGATTCATTTAACTAGATCAGAAGGGGGCCGGCCAAAGAGCCAAAACAAAGGATAAAGTATTTGCCGAGCGCGTGGCCCATCCAAGTTCAGTTCCCAGCACCACAGTATGGTACCCAGAGCTCCACCTGGTGTGATCCCCGAGCACAGAGCCAGGAGTAAGCCCTGAGTCTAAAGACAGCTATGTGAGACCCCCTCACTCACCAAAATTAAAAAGAAAAATTAGACCACCCGGTGCCAGATCTGCAGTCAAGGATTATTCTGGTTGCTGCTTCGAGGGTGTTTGGGATGAGACTTACATCTCTATATGGACGCCTGAGTGTGAATGAGGCAGACAGGCCCTCCTAATGTGGCTGAGCCTCCCCCTGTCAGGTCCGAACAGAGCAAAGAGACTGATCCTTCTCCCAGTGAGAGAGAACATCTCCCACCTGGCTGCATGTTACCTGCGTCACAGTTCTCCTTCCTTTAGACTCTGAGACACTGGCTCTTTCCGAGGAAGTCAACAAAATCTCCCAAGATTCTTGTTTTGTTTTGTTTGGGGGCCACACCCAGCTACGCTCAGGGCTTACTCCTGGCAAGCTCAGGGGTCACTCCTGGAAGACTCAGGGGACCCTATGAAACACCACATGAGGGATCAAACCCCCGTCAGCAACATGCAAGACAAGAGACTTGTTTGTTGTATTGTGGCTCCAGCCCACTCCCAAGACACTTGCAGGTAATGATCTGTCACCTGAGGTCTGCAGGTGGGAGCACACACTGTACAAGGGGCCCCTGAGCTCAGCAAAAGCAACTACCTTGCTGGGGCAGAGCACTCTGGGAGGAGTAGCAGACACTGAATACAGACGGCTAAAGATGTTCTCTTAAAATAGACACAAAAAAATTTTTGGTGGACTGCTGACTCTAGGGCTGGAATGATAGCCCAGAGGGTGGGGCGTTTGCCTTGCCCGTGGCTGACCCGGGTTCTATTCCTCTGCCCCTCTCAAAGAGTCCGGCAAGCTACTGAGAGTATCTCGCCTTCACGAATCGATGAGCAACGAGATGACAGTGACAGTGACAGTGCTGACTCTAACAAACACTGTACCAGGGCTTCCGGTACTCTGTCTTACATAACCTGAAGCACAACTTGAGAATGCAAATTACTGCCCTTTTTTGCAGATGAGAATACAGAAATCCAATGAGGTGATGCAGGAAATTACAGATGAAGAGAAGAAGGATGCGAGACTGCATCGTAAGGATAAAATGAATGATTCTAGCATCAAGTCCAGCATGTAAACAGGTGCTCAATAAACAGAAGTTCCTATTTCCACATTGCAGTCACATCCCAAGACTATATAACTCTTCTTTCACTGGAAATTCCTGATGGACCAAATGTTTCTGGCCCTCAGGAACCTAAAATGTTAAAGGGATCGCCTTTGGTTTTCGAAGTCAATGATACCTGGGTGTCTCTTAAGAGGGTTTCTGCCACAGGTGTGAAAGGGATTGGTGCTAGCTTGAGTAAGAAGCAAAGACCACCCTGTAGTCAGAAATCAGATTCAAGATTTCAACAATTTCTCCCTAGCCCTCCCTCCCCCAACCAAATTTTTTCCCACTTTCCATTTTCAAGCATTTCCTGGATTCCATTTGCTATCTCGATAGGCAATTACTTTCAGCCTCTTAGGACCTGGGTTCCCAGGACTCTCCAAAACTAGAAACTTCTTATTTGGTATAATTTGGTGAACTGGGGTAGATCCAACAATACTTAATTGAGGGTTTTTTTGGCGGGGGGCAGGGGGAAAGGGGCACACTCCGGGGTGCTTGGGGGTTAATCCCAGCTCAGTGCTCAGGAATCCTATGGTGTCGGAGCTAGAAACTGAGCCTCACGCATGCAAAGCGTGTGCTCCAGCCCTTGGAGACAGCTCTCTGGCCTTTGACACTCAAAACATTTTCCCCCACATTAATGATAACAGCATTCCAGACCCAAAGAAACAACACACCAAATGGTTCCCCATAGGAGGTTCACCTTTCAGAGAGTGGGAGAACTCTGTACACTCACTTAGAAGTCACTCAAGGTTCTTAGTAGCTACGGACTCGTCCTTACTTAAAGTAATTCATTTTCTCTTTTGCCTCCTCCCTTTATGCACTGAGGAGAGTCATTCAGAGTGGACCACAAGGCTGTCATAAAAGACGCCCTACGGTGCTGGAGCGATAGTACAGCGGAGAGGGCATTTATTTGCCTTGCATGCAGCCAACCTGGGTTCGATTCCCAGCATCCCATATGGTCCCCTGAGCACCGCCAGGAGTAATTCCCGAGTGCAGAGCCAGGAGTAACCCCTGTGCATTGCTGGGTGTGGCCCAAAGAGAAAAAAAAAGAAAAAGAAAAAAAATAAGAACTCCCTACATTGTTTTCATTGAGTTTTATTTTTGACACCTACTCCTCCGTCCCTCTCGGAGAGCCCGGCAAGCTACCGAGTGTATCTTGCCTGAGCGGCAGAGCCTGGCAAGCTACCCGTGCGTATTGGATATGCCAAAAACAGTAACAATAAGTCTCTCAATGAGAGACGTTACTGGTGCCCTCTCGAACAAATCGATGAGCAACGGGATGACAGTGACAGTGACTGGTGCCTGCACAAGCAAATCAATGAGCAACGGCATGACAGTGATACAGTGACAGTGAGACCAATGACGGCTGCCCAGGTGACCTAAAGTGTGTGCTTGTTTGTCTCCTTACGTGTTTGTCTCATTTTATGCAACCAACTTCTGCTGGACAGGGGTCCAAGGTACCAATTTGTCTGACTTTAGACAAGACACAGCTCATGGGATGTTTCCTCTGCTATTGGGGATCATGAGGAATCCACGGCCAGGTCTTCTCCAAAGAGGCAGCTTAATCACCCAGGTTCTCGGGATGCTCTTTGAAGCTTGGGACCAAAGAAGAAGGGAATCTACACTACTTGTCATTTATTACCAGTCTGGTGATGTTAAGCTCTGAGCTCTGCTACTCAATAGTCCAGCATTGGGGCCCAGGCTGCCTCTCAAGGACTATTGGCCACGGATCTCTGTCCCTTTAACTTTCCTTTGTGGCCCAGCCACACCCATGAGTGTGAGAACTGACGCTTTTTGCCATCCACTGGGGCACAGATGAGAGGTTAAAGGGAAACAGACATCCCTCCAGGTGTAAAGGGTGGGTCAAAGAGGAAGTTCCCTGACCTGTGTCCTCGTTTGAAGTATTTGCTTTCTCTGTCCTTAACCCACTATTTCCATAATCTATCTGACTGGACACTTTCCTGTAGGAGAGATTTAAAAACTAGATTTGAGGGCCGGAGCCATAAGCACATCAGGTAGGGCGTTTGCCTTGCATGCGGCCGACCCAGGTTCAATCCCCGGCATCCCATATGGTTCCCCAAACACCGCCAGGAGTAATTCCTGAGTGTAAAGCCAGGAGTAACCCCTGAGCATCGCTGGGTGTGACCCAAAGAGCAAAAATTTTAAAAAAATTTAAATAAATAAATAAATAAATAATAAAAATTAAAACTAGATTTGGGGATCAGAGTTAACTACAGTGGGTAGGCACTTGCCTTACATTGAGTCAGGTTCTATCCCTGGCATCCCATATGCTCCCCTAAGCCTGTCAGGAATGATCCCTGAGCACAGAAACAGGAGTAAGTCCTGAGCATTGCTGGGTGTGGCCAAAAAAAATGAATAAATAAATAAATAAAAACTAGATTTCCTGATGTTCCTTCATACCCCACTTCCACCACAATACAACCAGCACCATGTTCCCAGAAAGTAGGAACAGAGTGGAAAAACTGGACATGCACTGGACATGCAGGACAGGAAATTGGCAACAAAAATGACCCACAGCCTCTACCTTCTTCTTGAATCCAGAGCTTTTCCCTCCAAGAACCATAGAAGTGTCTGCAGCACCCAGAAAGGATGTAAAAAGTTGTCCAAACAGGGGCTGGAGCAATAGCACAGAGAGTAGGGCATTTGCCTTGCACGTGGCCAACCCGGGTTCAATTCCCAGAATCCCATGTGGTCCCCTGAGCACCACCAGGGGTAATTCCTGAGTGCATGAGCCAGGAGTAACCCCTGTGTATCGCTGGGTGTGACCCCCCCCAAAAAAAAGGTTATCCAAACAGATACCCGGATATCCAGATGAAAAACTAAACCCAAATCAAGCCAAAGGGTTGACCCTCTATTTTAAGACCAGTAGCCAACTGAACACAATGGGGCAAAGGTATGCCTTCTTTCCTGGGCTCCTCCTGCCTTACATTATCCCCATTCACAAAGAGCCTTTTGTTTTGTTTTGTTTTTTGTTGTTTTTTTTTTGGGGGGGGTCACACCCGGCGATGCACAGAGGTTACTCCTGGCTCTTCACTCAGGAATTACCCCTGGCGGTGCTCAGGGGACCATATGGGATGCTGGGATTCGAACCCGGGTCGGCCACGTGCAAGGCAAACGCCCTACCCGCTGTGCTATCGCTCCAGCCCCACAAAGAGCCTTTTGTTAAAAATGGAATCCCAGTGACATACACAAAGTTGTTGTGTCACAAAGTTGTTCATGATTGGATTTCAGTCATATCATGTTCTAACACATGTCCCTTCTTCAGTGTATATTTCCCACCACTAATGTCCCCAGTCTCCCTCCCAATGCCCCCCACCCCCGCCTCTGTGTCCGGCAGTTTCCTTTTCCCTCTCCCTCTCCCTCCCTCCCTCTAGCCCCCTCTTCTTTTCCATCTCCCTCTCCCCCTCCCTCCTCGCCTCCCTTTGGGCATTATGGTTTGAAACAATCTGAGCTCCCAAGAACAGATGACTGGATAAAGAAACTACAGTACATCTATGTTAACAATATTTTACAGTTGTTAGGAAAAATTAAGTCATAAAATTTGCTTACAAATAGATGGACATGGAGAGTATCATGCTGAGAGAGAAGAGTCAGAAGGAAAGGGACAGATACAGAATGACTGTATTAATTTGTAGGATATAAAACATAAACAGCATGAGATAAAATCCAGTGCCAGGAAATGTAGGGACCAGGAAGCCTGGTCAATGGAAGATACCACAAGTGTGTGGGGGACAGAAGGCAGTTAAGATACAGAAGTACAGTATGACTTTATGACAATAATCATTGGAAGTATCACAAATAGCCTTTATTTTTATTTTGTTTTATTTATTTATTTTTGCTTTTTGGGTCACACCCGGCAATGCACAAGGGTTACTCCTGGCTCTGCACTCAGGAATCAGTCCTGGCGGTGCTCAGGGGACCATATGGGATGATGGGAATCAAACGCAGGTCAGCCACTGCAAGGCAAACGTTCTACCCACTGGGCTATAGCTCCAGCCACACTAATTTTTATTTTTATTTTTACTTTTTTTTTTTTTTTTGCTTTTTGACAAATAGTCTTTAACATTAAAGTCTTTAACACGTCTCTGGTTAAACTCTTAACCAGGGGATAGACTAAGCAGTCATCTTTGAGCTGGGGGAGGGGAGGGTCCCCCACTATAATAATGTGAATGTTAAACACTCTACAGTTTGGCTCATTCAAACTTACAACAACAGCACAGTAAACCAGTTTTATTAAATCTGTTAAAGCTAAGACTCAGGAAGTTAAATAGCATGACCAAGCCACATAGCTGTGAAGAAGCTGAGTAGGGTTTTTGAACGTGATTCCAAAGCTTGGGTTATTTCTCGGCATGGAGGCAGGAAGCCTGAAGAAGAAAGTGTGTTGAAAAAGGAACTGGAATTTGGGAAAAGAAGATGGCATGGTTGGCATGTATCAGCAATGTGGGAACATCACTGCCAATCAACACATTTAAGGGATTTTCTTCAATGAGTCTCCAAAACCATAGAGAGAACAAAGAAAACAGATGAGCACTTTGTCCGAGATTTGGGCTGTAAATTCCCCAGACAGAAATTAAGGCATGCTGATTATACCTCCATAAGAAAACTCAAATACTCAACCTCATAAAACTGAAAAAAAAATACAATAGTAATTATCAGGGATAACTTTTTATTATGCAGATACATAATTCTAGATGTTGTCCTACAATACTGTCTTAAATAACAATATGGTGTCTAGCAATCTAAAATGTGTTGAGAGAGAAGATCACATGTTAAGGATTCTTACCAAGATAATAATTTTATAACTTACTCCAAACATTAATATACTAATTCTTGCCTAAAAATTAGTCCTCAATTTCACAGTGCAGTTGCTGGGACATATAGTGTGTCCATTCCTGTTTTAAACTAAACTGTTTTCCAAAGTGACTGCACTATTTTACATCCTGCCAGTAATTGAGTGATTTTTTTCTCCACCTTCACCAGAATATGATGCTCTCACTACTTTTCACTGGAAAATTCTGATAGATTTGTGGTAGTGTTTTATTGGGGGTTTGATTTACATTTTTCTGACGATTATTGAAATTGACCACATATCTGTTCGTCTATCTTCTCCTCAATATAATATATTTGCATGTGTTTTGCCCACTTTTCCAGTTTGCAATGTTTTAAAAGTGTGTGTATGTTCACATATATATATATATGAACCAATAACAAATGTTTATATACAAATATATTAGTATATTATGCTCATAGTCGCACTGCACTGCACTGTAGCACTGCACTGTAGTCCCATGGTTCATTGATTTGCTCGATCGGGCACCAGTAACGTCTCCATTGTGAGACTTGTTGTTACTGTTTTTGGCATATAGAATATGCGCTGCGTAGCTTGCCAGGCTCTGCTGTGTGGGCGGATACTCTCGGTAGCTTGTTGGGCTCTCCGAGAGGGACTGAGGAATTGAACCCAGGTCGGCCTCGTGCAAGGCAAATGCCCTACCTGCTGTGCTAACACTCCAGTCCCATGTTCCTAGTAAGTTATACAATTATTATATGTGTGTATATATCTCGCATGTCTATTTTTTGGTTGGGGGATGGTTATTGTGTGCATATGTGTGTGCTAGGGATCAAACCTAGGGTTCCCACGTGAAAGGTAAATGCTTTACCACTGAGTCACATCCTTGACCCTCAATACTTTGTTTTTAAAAATGAGAGCATGATGAAGTTCTGGCTGTGTGAAAAACTAAGTAACAACAGAAAGGTGTGGGGGATGACAAGGAAGGATTTGCAATCCGAGCAGAGGTGACTGGGTGGGAGAGGGGAGAGAGGGAAAGGAATCCTAGAAGGTCCTCAAGGAGAAGAATAAGTGATGCCATTGAAGAGGCAAGTTTTGGAGTCGGAAATGGTGAGGGTAGATCAGATCCCATCTCCTTCTCAGCTAGTTGCACCCTTTAGCTGTCCTGGTGGCATGATCCAATTCAGTAATTTCATGCTATGGTGTGAACTGCTGCTGTAAGTGAAGGGACAGCAATGCTGCCAGGATTCACTGCATTTAAAAAGGCACCTCAGGGCTGGAGCAGTAGCACAGCAGGTAGGGCGTTCGCCTTGCATGCAGCCAACCCGGGTTTGATTCCCAGGATCCCATCTGGTCCCCTGAGCACCGCCAGGGGTAATTCCTGAGTGCAGAGCCAGGAGTAACCCCTGTGCATCACTGGGTATGACCAAAAAGAAAAAAAAAATAGGCACCTCTTCCCACTGTGCAGTGTTCCTTGAAAAAGCAAAGATCCTTAATGTCAGAATGGCAGGCACCACAGAGATGCGAAAGACAATGGGAGTTGTCTATCTTGTGTGAAGGCATCCCTCAGGACCTCCTTGAAATCGTACTAGAAAGTCAAGGTCTAATCTACCTCAAAAAGAGTCAGTTCTCGCAGAAGTCATCTTCAACAAGATGACCACAATAAGCAAAGACTACCGAAACAAAAATAAACAAATGGGACTTCATCAGATCCTAAAACTTTTGCACATCAGGAGAGCAGAGATAATATAGTGAGTAGGTGTTTGTCTTGCATGTGGCCATCTGGGGTTTGATTCCTGGTACCCTGAGCACCAATAGGAGTTATCCCTGAGTGCAGATTCAGGAGTAAGCCCTGAATACCACCAGGTGTGCCCCCTTCAAAAAAAAAAAAAAAAGCTCTGCACGTCAAAAGAAATTCAAGCTCTACTAAAAGACAGCTGATTGAATGGGGGGGAAAATATTTCCACACGGTACATGATCCTACATTCTGCTGAGCATGTGGAGAGGGAGAGAGGGAGAGAGAGAGAGGGAGAGAGGGACAGAGAGAAAGAGGGAGAGAGAGAGAGGGAGAGAGAGAAAGAGGGGGAAAAGAGAGAGAGAGGGAGAGAGAGAAAGAGGGGGAAAAGAGAGAGAGAGAGGGAGAGAGGGAAAAGTACATCACACAAAGGGCAATATTCAAGTTCGATAAAGCCCTCACAAAACTCAATAAAAATCCAATGAGCCCATCAAAAATGAAGAGAGGAAATGAACATTTCCCCAAAGAAGACATAATGATGGCCAATAAGCATATATAAAAAGTGCTCATCTTCATTCATGATTAGGTAAATGCAAATCAAAACAACATTGAGATATAATCTTCTCACACTAGTGAGAAGAATATACATTTGGAAAAAGCATGTGTTGGCAGGCTTGAGGTGACAAAGGAACCCTCTTCCCCGTTTGGCAGGAATGTCGTCTGGCTCAGCCTCTGTGGAAAGCAATATGGAGATCTCTCCCAAAACACAGGAATAGAACTGCCATTCAACCCAGCAAGGCCACGTCTTGGTGTCTGCTCCAAAACACAAAAATGCTAATTTGAAGGAATATATGCATACCCATGTTCATTACTGCACTTAGTATAGTCAAGATATTGAAACATACCAAATGCCCAATTACAAATGAATGAATCAAGAAGTTGTCAGATACACACACAAACACACACACACACACACAGAGAGAAAGAGAGGGAGAGAGAGAGATGTATACTATGCGTTTCTGAATAAAGACAAAATCATGCAATTTGCCATAACATGGTTGCAACTAGAGGGTTCCATGCTAAGTGAATATCAGATGGAAAGGGGTAGACACAGAATGATCTGTCTCATATGTGGGACTTAAAGAAACACAGCAAAGTAGCAACAATGGACCAAAGGCAGCACAATGGGAGAACTGATCCACAGAACTGAGTTTGTGGGGGGTGAAAAGGTTTACAGGGAGAGTGTTGGGCACTACGGAGTAGAAAGGTGGGTACACTGGTGATGGGTGTGGTGTTGAAATTATGTTTACAGGAAACCACTTTTAACAGTATCATTAATTAGTACCTAAGCAATACAGATTTAAAATTTTTTTTAAAGTTACACATTGTATGCCTGAAATAACTGTGCTATGAACAACTTTGTAAATCACAGTGTTTTAATTAAAAATGTTTAACCCAAAAGAAGAAAGAAAAGTTACAGCATGAAAAAAAAGATACAAAAATCAGCTCTGCCTGAATTCTCTTGAATGTGTTTTGTGTTTTTTTTAAATTTAAATCACTGTGAGATACACAGTTACAATGTTATTCTTGCTTAGGTTTCATTTATATAACATTCCAATACTCATCCTTTCACCAGTGCACATTTCCCACCTCCAATGTTCCAAGTTTTCTTCCCATACAGACCCCCCAGCCCACATCTATGACAGACTGATTCTTTCTCTCTCTTTCCCTCTTCTCTCTCGCCCTCCTTCTTCTCCCTTTGAGGCACTGTGGTTTGCAATATTATTACTGAAAGGTTACTATGCATATCACTTTGTCTCCATTCAGCTCTCCCGTTGTTGTAGCTCAAAGTGACTGTTTCCAACTACCATTGTTATAATGGTCCCTTTCCATCCCAGTTCCACTCGCCCCTGTCCCCCACCTGCAGCCAACTGCCTCCTGTGAACCAGTCCTCCCGGTCTTTGTTTCTACTGTCTTTGAAACTCAAGCTATAAAAACACTCATACCATATTTTTTTTTACAAGGTTCTAGTCTCATCGGGGACACCCTCTTGTCACAGTCAAGAGCGCCTGGACACTCCCCTACTCTGCTCTTCAATCTCACTCTGCTCTAGGCAGCCTGGTCTCTTCTTGGCACCCGGCCATTTCTTTCTTGCCGAGGGACTTTGCTCATGTCATCCTCTGCGTCTGGAAACCTCATCCATCACCTTTTTTTTTTATGAGGCAACTTCTTTTCATTATTCAGGGCTCGCCCAAAATGTCACCAGCTAATAAAGAAGTCCTACCCAATCGTTCAACCTCAAACATCCTGCACCCTCCCATACAGTATCTGTCCCCAGGTGTGATCATCGTGTTCATCACCTTCCATCTCTTCCACGTGCAAGTTGGCCCCATGCTAACCGGGCCAGAGATGCAGCATCTCAACTGGTGTAGGTGTGGGGAAGAGTCTCCCCGAAAGAAGTTCTCCTGGTGACTTGCAAATAAAGTTGTAGGTGATCTGACTCAGATGCTGGCCTACTTGCCAGCTGATGTAGGAGACTGGACTGAAGAGGGAGAGAGGGAAAGCCTTGGAGGGGGTGGACAGGGGAGGTCAGCCATGAGCACCGAGGTGGCATGGAAGCTTAGCGGAGTGGAAAAATCCCATTTCCAGGGGCTGGAGCGATAGCACAGTGGGTAAGGCGTTTGCCTTGCACGCAGCCGACCCGGGTTCTAATCCCAGCATCCCATATGGTCCCCTGAGCACCGCCAGGGGTAATTCCTGAGTGCATGAGCCAGGAATGACCCCTGTGCATTGCTGGGTGTGACCCAAAAAGCAAAAAAAAAAAAAAAGAAGAAGAAGAAGAAGAAGTGAGAGTATAGGCGCATATGCTGCCTGAACCCATGTGCTGCTTGGGCCCATGTGGCCAAGCACATGTGTCGCCCGCATCTCCCCTCTTGAGATGTGTACTTTCCTGCTTTCATACTTTTGTGTCTAAAGCTCGGTTATGTGTAGGGGCTTCCTCCACCCTTGGAGAAGCCCGAGTTCTCCCTTGAGCGCGTTATTCTTACTATTCTCTCTCCCACTTATCCCTTCCTCCCTCCCTCAGAAACCTCTGAATAAAATCTATTTACTTCACACACACACACAAAAAAAAAAGAGAGTATATTGTATACACTTTAAGCAGATGGGTCCGGGTCCTGCCCCAAATGTCCAGGCCTCTCCTTTACCCACGTATGACATCCCTGTCGCTTGTGCTGCCCCCTCCCAAGTACACTTCAGCCCTGTTCCAGGTGGTCTACTCGATTCTGATGTACTACGACCAGGTCCCATGCCCCACGTCACTTTCCTAGTCTGAACTCTGTCCCTGGCCTGTCCCAGATTATACCCCAGTGGTTCCCTGTGTCTTGTCTTAGCTTTCCTGAGTCTCCGGCCATGGCCACATGTGCGTGGGCGAGATCCCGTTGCTCTGTACCTTGTCGCGGGGCCTCTCAACTGTACCCTGGTATTCCTGCCATTCAGTCCTGACTTTCCTAGCGTCTGGCTACAGCCACATGCCCGTGGTTGAGACTTCGGTGCTTAGCATGTGTCCCTGCCTGGGCATCCTGAGCCCTGCCTGCTGTATGGTGCCATCTGGACCGAGGGGGCCTGCCTGTGTTGGGTCGTCTGTCGGGCGTAGGGGTAGACCCTCCATTCTGCTGGGTATGTGGAGAGGAGGAGAGGGAGAGAGAGAGGTGCAGGGGGAGAGAGAGAGAGCAGGTTGGGGGGAGGGAGAGTGGGAGAGAGGGTGTGAGAGAGGGGGACAGAGGGACAGAGAGAGGGGTGCAGGGGGAGAGAGAGCAGGTTGGGGAGAGAGAGAGTGGGAGAGAGGGTGAGAGAGAGAGGGACAGGGGGCAGAGAGAGGGGTGCAGGGGGAGAGAGAGCAGGTTGGGGAGAGAGAGAGTGGGAGAGAGGGTGAGAGAGAGAGGGACAGAGAGAGGGGTGCAGGGGGAGAGAGAGCAGGTTGGGGGGAGGGAGAGTGGGAGAGAGGGTGAGAGAGAGAGAGGGACAGAGGGACAGAGAGGGGTGCAGGGGGAGAGAGAGAGCAGATTGGGGAGAGGGAGACTGGGAGAGAGGGTGAGAGAGAGAGGGACAGAGAGAGGTGCAGGGGGAGAGAGAGCAGGTTGGGGGGAGGGACAGTGGGAGAGAGGGTGAGAGAGAGGGACAGAGGGACAGAGAGAGGGGTGCAGGGGGAGAGAGAGAGCAGGTTGGGGAGAGGAAGAGTGGGAGAGAGAGTGAGAGAGAGAGACAGACGACAGAGAGAGGGGTGCAGGGGGAGAGAGAGCAGGTTGGGGGGAGGGAGAGTGGGAGAGAGGGTGAGAGAGAGGGACAGAGAGAGGGGTGCAGGGGGAGAGAGAGCAGGTTGGGGAGAGGGAGAGTGGGAGAGAGGGTGAGAGAGAGAGGGACAGGGAGACAGAGAGAGGGGTGCAGGGGGAGAGAGAGCAGGTTGGAGGAGGGAGAGTGGGAGAGAGGGTGAGAGAGAGAGGGACAGACAACAGAGAGAGGGGTGCAGGGGGAGAGAGAGCAGGTTGGGGGGAGGGAGAGCGGGGCTGGGGGCCTCCTTTGATCTGCTGCTGTCTCCCACCCCAGCCTTCCCATCATCGATTTTTGTTGGCGAGATTTTAGGTGACTAAATTCACCGCACACTCACACTCCAACTCACACAGTTTCAGTGTCTCAGCCAACGCCAGAGCCCCCCTTTGCTCCTGACACGGGTGTCCAGCGTGAGCTGAGACAGGGAAACTCAGCAAAGGCCGGCAGGTGTGCTTGCTGCCTGCATCGAGACTTAGAGATATGCCAACTTCAAGCGTTCGGGACCCTGGGGGCTCGTAGCAGGTCGCTGTCAGCTGTGGCAAGTAAGCACATGCAGGAAGTCAGCTACGAGCAGGGGACACAGAAGGGGATGTCTGCAGGGCAGCCTCAGAAAGACAGGCTACGCATTTTCACATGTCAGGTTTTACACGTGACATTTCCCATGTCACGGGCCTCCCACCAGCTTCGCCAGGGAGCTGTCCAGCTGCGCCTGGACTCCACTTGACCTACACAGTATGGGAATGGGTCCCCACCACCGGGGTTCTCTGTAGGTCGCTCAGGGCACTGTCATAGGAAGGGGCTTGGTTCTGGACGGTCTTTTTCATAGTTTTATTCCGGCCTTTAGTTTCTCTTGGAGCGTCTCCTTCTCTGAAGGGTCCACCTTTCTCTGCTTGGGGCTTCAAGTTCTGCATCTCAAAAGAACTCTATTTGCATCTCAAAAGGATGTGGTCTTTGGGCTGCTTCAGGGATGGTGACTAAGCCACTTCTTCACGTCACATCCTGGTTTTATTACTAAAGGGAAAACTCATTACCTGGGGGCCTCATCTCCTTGCCTGCACCATCAGTACCTAGCATGATACCACAGCACTGTTTCAAGACCTGACCAGTGACGTCTGAGGAAATGAACGGATGAATGAATGGATGACCAGAGAGTGAGAATCTCAGACCAGCAGAAGAGGGATGGGGCAAAAAGTAAAAAGTAGTAGTTCCATCAGTATATCATATTCCTTTTATGATGTATCTTTCAACTCTCCCTGTTTGTCCATTTCAATCAATTTCCCAGTGAAAAACTTGTAGGACCAAGACAGAAAGCATCTCTGCATTTCCTTGGACTTCACTTGTGTCCTGAGGATGATTCTGGGACCTACCTAGCCTTGGGCACAAGCACAGCAGTCAGTTCATGGTTAAAGACTGAATTGTGGGGCTGGAGTGATAGCCCAGCGGGTAGGGCGTTTGCTTTGCACGAAGCCGACCTAGGTTCGATTCCCAGCATCCTATAGGGTCCCCCCGAACACCTCCAGGAGTAATTCCTGTGCAATGCTGGGTGTGACAAAAAAAGGAGAAAAAAAGACTGAATTGTGTTCCCCCACCAAACCCATATGTTCAGTTGTAATATCCAGTACCTCAAAATAAAAATTGTACTTGTGCACAAAGCCATGGATAATGGGTTCAGCAAAGCTGTTAGAAAGGATCTTAAAGCAAGTTTACCAAGGTCTGTATAAAAGGAGGAAAACTGGACATAAAGGATTTCTGGGGATGGATACAGAAAGACCACTGGGGACACAGTGAGACTGTTTCACTCTAGGAGCTAAAGAGAAAGACCTCTGAGAAACTAAGCCTGCCGATACCTCCAACTTAGACTTCTACTCTCCAGAACCGGAAGGACTAAAATTTCAGTGCTGAAACCACTTCATCTGTTGTGTTATGACAGCCTAAACAGATGAATGTAAATGTAAACGAATAGTCTTCTCACACCTGGGATGACTTTTTTTTTTTTTTTTGCTTTTTTGGGTCACACCTGGTGATGCACAGAGGTTACTTCTGGCTTTGCACTCAGGAATTACTCCTGGCAGTGCTCAGGGGACCATATGGGATGCTGGAAATCAAATCCGAGTCGGCCGCATGCAAGGCAAACACCCTACCTGCTGTGCTATCGCTCCAGCCCTGAACCGTGGACTTATTAAAAATTGTGATATCCTTCATAGTTTACCATCATTTTGGGACCATTGTTTTACACGTGCATTGCTACTCTACTGATTCCGTTCACCAGTGTGTCAGGATTCCAATTCCCACTGTTGTCCCATTCCCATATTCACCCCTACCCTACCCCTTAATAATCTCAGTGCCCAGCTCTAGCGACCATGTCACAGGATTTATTTCTCACTGGGAATTGTCCACCCTCTTTGTTTCTCTCGACATTGGAGTGAGATCATCCCAGTATCTGCCTTTGACTTTCTGACTTCACCTGGCATGACACCGCAGAGGATAAAGCTGGGTAAGATGGTCAGTGATTACAAAACCAATGAAGGAACCCCGCAACTTCCCTTCATCAGCAATGTGGTCCATTTCAATTGATTCTGGGTCCTACCTAGCCTTGGGCACAAGCACAACATCATGCCAACGTCTGAGAGGCAGTACTGGTGCCATTTTGTGCAAAACCATACGCTCGAGGGGCTGGAGCAATAGCACAGCGAGTAGGGCGTTTGCCTTGCACACCGCCGACCCAGGTTCAATTCCCAGCATCCCCTATGGTCCCCCGAGCACCGCCAGGAGTAATTCCTGAGTGCATGAGCCAGGAGTAACCCCTCTGTATCACTGGGTGTGACCCCCCCAAAAAAAATATGCTCGAGGGAGTGAAGAGACAGCACAATGGGTAAGTCCTCCAAGTCCCACCAGGAGTGATGCCCAGGTACAGAGCCAGAAGTAAGCCCTGAGCACGGCCAGGTGTGGCCCCAAGAAACAAACAAAAAATGCTTGGATGGATTTCATAACTGAGCAATCTTCTTTCATTGGTAGGACCTAAGAAGTAAGTTGGTATTCATTAGTCTATTTGAGCTATCATGATAAAAGATCCTAAATTTTAGTAGTCTAAGCCACAGAAGTTTACTTCTCACAGTTCCAGAAGCTACCAAGTTATAAGACCAGGGTGCAGGCAATACAGGTTTATCCTGTGACCTCCTGTTTTGGTTCATCAGTGACTATCTTTTTAGCTCTGGACTCTTTTTCTTGTAAGGACCTTAATCCTTTCAGATTAGAGCCCCATCCTTATAGCATATTTAATTTTTTAAAATTTTTATTGAATCATCATGAGATACACAGTTACAAAGTTGCTCATGATTGGTTTGCAGTTATACAATGTCCCAACACCCCTCCCTTCACCAGTGCACATTTCCCACCATTAACATCCTTAGTTTTCTTCCTGCTCCCCCACTCAGCTTGCCTCTAGGACAGACACTTCCTCTCCACTCTCCCACCCTCCCTCTCCTCACCTCCCCTCTCCCTCCCCCCTATGTACTTTGCAATAAAGGTACTGAAAGGGTATGATGTATATCCCTTTATCTCCTTTCAGCACTCAGTTCTTGTCCAGAGTGATTATATCCAAGTACCATTGTCATAGTGGCCCCTTCTCCATCCTAAATGCCCTCCCCGACAACTTGTGGAAGGCTTCCTACCGTGGTCCAACCCTCCTGGCTCTAGTTTCTATCGTCTTTGGGTATTATTCTCACACTATGATTTTTTTTATATCCCACAAATAAATGTGAGCATTCTATGTTGGCCCTCTCCCACCACTCCTTTCACTCAGCATGACACTCTATGTTCACTCATAAAGTATTGGCAAATTTCATGACTTCATTTTCTTAACAGCTGCATAGTACTCCATTGTGTCGAAGTACCATCGTTTCTTTATCTATTCATCTATTCTTGGGCACTTATGTTGTCTCCAGATTCGGGCTATTGTGAAGAGTGCTGCAATGAACATAGGAGTGTAGATGGTTTTTCCGCATTGTGCTTTTTTGGTCCGTAGGGTATGTCCAAGGAGCAGTATTGTTGGGTCATATGGAAGATCATTTTTCTAGTTTTTTGAGAAATGCCCATTCTGTTTTCCAGAAAGGCTGGACCAGTCAACATTCTCACTCACTTTAATGAAAGAGAATCCCTTTCTCCCCACATTAAAACCTTTACCTTTACCTTCTAAGGACTGTATCTCCAAATACAATTACATTGATAGATAAAGCTTCAAAATATGAAGACTGAGGGTGTAAGAAAATACAACTTAGCGATTCTCAAAAAATTAGAAATTGAGCTCCCCATTTGACTCAGCAATACCACTCCTGGGAATATATCCCAGAGAGGCAAAAAGGTATCTGCATTTGTATGTTCATTGCAGCACTATTTACAATAGCCAAAATCTGGAAAAAAAAAGAGTGCCCAAAAACAGATGACTGGTTAAAGAAACTTTTGTACATCTACACAACAGAATATTATGCAGATGCTAGAAAAGATGAAGTCATGAAATTTGCATATAAGTAGATCAACATAGAAAGTATCATGTTAAGTGAAATGAGTCAGAAAGAGAGAGACAGACATAGAAAGATCGCACTCATCTGTGGAATATAAAATAACAGAATGGGAAACTAACACCCAAGAGTAGTAGAGATAAGGACCAGGAGATCTGCCCCACAGCTTAGAAATTGGCCTTACATGCTGGGGGGAAAGACAGCTCAGATAGAGAAGGGAACAGCAAGCAGAGGATGTTGGGAGAACCCATTCGGGTTGAAAGATTCAAGCTGAAAGTAGACTATGGACCGAACATGAAGGCCACTCAATACCTCTATTGCAAACTACAACACCCAAAAGTTGAGAGAGAACAAAAGGGAATTCCCTGATGCAGAGGCAGGGTGGGGTGGTGGGGGATGGGGTGGGGATAGTGGGAGGGATACTGGGAACATTGGTAGAGGAGAATGGGCACTGGTGGAGGAATGGGTAAACAGTCACTGTGTGACTGAAATGCAAACACGAAAGCTCATAAGTTTATAACCGTACCTCATGGTGATTCACTAATAAAAAAATTTAAAAAAATAAAAATAAAACTCAAAGCAAAAAAACAATGAGTTACATAGTTAGGGTACAAAAATGCAATGACTTTTCCCCCTTTATCTACATAGCACCTTTATCCATGATTTTATTTTCTGAAGTATAAAGTGAATATAGGTCACTATCCACATTGAATTGGTCCAAAAATATGGGCTATAAGATTTTTTCAGAAAGACAGACATAATATCCACATATTTTTTATTATTTTGTTATAAGTATTTATTATTAGCTATTATTGATAGTCTATTACCATGTATAATTTATGAATTAAATTTTATCATAGGTATAAGAAAATGTAATATATACAGTTTGGTAATCTGGTTTTAGACATTCACTGGGGTTCTTGGAATGTTTTCACAAATAAAAGAGGATTACTTCTCCCACCCCCCAAAAAAAGAAGAAAAAATACAACTTAGTCCATAACAATCAGCACGAAAATAGTATTTTCATCATCTCTTGAAAAATCTCATATTTTATCTCTAGTATCACCTGCCTTTACCAAGTGGACTCAACAAAGAAAATGTCACTGTCATCCCATTGCTCATCAATTTGTTCAAGCGGGCACCAGTAACGTCTCTCATTGAGAGACTTATTGTTACTGTTTTTGGCATATCCAATACGCACAGGTAGCTTGCCAGGCTGTGTCGAGCGGGCTCGATACTCTCGGTAGCTTGCCAGGCTCTCCGAGAGGGGCGGAGGAATCGAACACGGGTTGGCCACATGAAAGGCGAAAGCCCAACCGCTGTGCTATGGCTCCAGCAACAAAGAAACAATAGCAATTTACTTAGTAATAACCCTCATCCTTGGATTATCCTAAATCCTGAATTCTCACAAGTTTTGCATCTAATTTTTATTTATTTTGGTTCTTTTTTTTTTTTTGGTTTTGTGATAACACGTAGCAATTCTCAGGGGTTATTCCTGGCTCTGCATGCATGGCTCATTCCTGCCAGGACTCAGATGACCATATGGATGCCAGGGATCCAACCAGGTCTGACTGTACGCAACAACTTACCCACTGTGCTATCACTCTGGCCCTCCAAATTTGTTTTTTCATTTTGTTCTGTGTGTGTGTTGTGCCACACCTAGCAGTGCTCAGAGATTACTCCTGGATCTGCACTCAGGGGTCACTTCTGGTGGGCAAGAGCATCTGAGGCACCAGGGATCAAACCCAGGTCAGACAGGGCAAGGAAGGCAAACACCCTACCTGCTGTCTATCACTCCAACTCCTCTACCTATTTTTTCTCTTTTTTTTTATTTTTTTCTTTTTGCTTTTTGGGTCATACCTGGTGATGCACAGGGGTCACTCCTGGCTCTGCACTCAGGAATTACTCCTGGCGGTGCTCAGGGGACCATATGGGATGCTGGGAATCGACCCCAGGTCAACCACATGTAAGGCAAATGTCCTACCTGTTGTGCTATCGCTGCAGCCCCTCTACCTATTTTTTCTAATGCTTCTTTCAACAAAGGAAGAAAACAGTTTTTTTAAGACTTTTTTTACATATTTTCTTATGGAATATCAATATAAACAATAACAGAGGTATGGTAGAGGGGGAAACAGACCGTGGAATAATGCTGGAGGGAGCTTCAGACATGGATAAAAACATCAGGGTGGCAGCTCCACAACTACAAAATAACTTCAATATAATTATAAACTAAGAATCCCCAATTTAAAAAATGAAAACAAAAGGAACCTCAAAAAAAAGAAGTTTTTAAGTCTCCAATCTGAAGAGGGCCAGAGAGATAGATAGTATAGCTGATACACTACATGCCTTGCATGTCATCAACCTGGGTTTGATCCCTGGCATCCCATATGTTCCCCAAACTCCACCAGGGATGAACTCTGGGCTTGGGTGTGACCCAAAATAAACCAAAACCAAAAAATATATGTATATATGAATGAAACTGTACCACTGTTTTTGTGTTATACTAGTGACTATGAGATCCAACTGTACATGTTCACAATTAATATACTAGAGAAAAGTGAGTAAGTGGAGCTTTTTAACAGTTAAATAAAACTTAAAGCAATTAGTTGCCTTGGTTGGTGTAACACTCCTTTCTGATATTCCCTAATAACAAAATATTTCCTGTTAATAAAAGCCCTTATGTAAGACTAACAAAAAATATTTAAGTGTGCATATGTATTTCAATAAAAATTAAGTGTATCAGTGGGAAGTTGATAAACCCACACTCATTATGAGATTAAAGTATTTCCCACTCTACTTAATCAAGGATAAAAAGTTAACAGTATAGGGGCCGGAGCGATAGCACAGCGGGTAGGGCGTTTGCCTTGCACGCGGCCAACCCGGGTTCGATCCCCGGCATCCCATATGGTCCCCCAAGCACTGCCAGGAGTAATTCCTGAGTGCAAAACCAGGAGTAACCCCTGAGCATCGCTGGGTGTGACCCAAAAAGCAAAAAAAAAAAAAAAAAAGTTAACAGTATAGTGGCAAGAAGATCCTGCAATGGTCATCACTGCCATCCCATTGCTCATGAATTTGCTCTAGTGGGCACTAGTAACGTCTCCATTGTGAAACTTGTTGTTACTGTTTTTGGCATATCAAATATGCCACGGGTAGCTTGCCAGGCTCTGCCATGCAGGCGGGATACTCTCGGTTGCTTGCCGGGCTCTCTGAGAGGGGTGGAGGAATCAAACCCGGGTCAGCGGCATGCAAGGCAAATGCCCTGCTACTGTGCTATCGCTCCAAATCCCTGCAATAAATTCCACATATTTTAACAAGTCCTCTCTTCACCTGTAAAATCTCTAACACATGGTTTATATCCCCCATTGACTGTTTTTTTTTTCCAGAGATAAGGTTTTAGCAATCTAGAAAACTCCTAGACCACCACTTCTACTCACACCAGGTATATATGACCATTCCAAAGCATTTATATTATGTTTTCCATGTAAGGGTACAAAGGGTACTGATGAGTGGATAAAGAAGTGGTGTATCTGGGGCCAGAGGGACAGTACAGAGGTGTAGAGGCTTGCTAGCATTATGTCCTGAGTGTATAAGCCAGTAGTAACCGCTGTGCATCACCGGGTGTGACCCAAAAAGCAAAAAAAAAAAAAAAGCAAAAAAAAAGAAAAGAAATAATAGGGACTGGAGTGATAGCACAGTGGGTAGGGCATTTGTCCTGTACTCGGCAGACCCAGGTTTGATTCCCAGCATCCCATATGGTCCCCCCAAGCACCGCCAGGAGTAATTCCTGAGTGCAGAGCCAGGAGTAACTCATGTGCATCGTTGGGTGTGACTCCCCCAAAAAAGAAAAAAAAAGAAAAAAACATAACAAAATACTGGGCATTTGGGGGTGGAGAGGGGTGCCAGGAATGGAACACGGAGCCTCCAACAGGAGACCCAAAGCCCCTCACTCAACTGATGCACTCCACTGAGCTCCCGCCCCAACTCCATTAAAGTCTGGATGCTTCAATGTGACGAGACATTTACAAATATAGACGTGATTCTTGAACCCAACTTTAGCAAAGCTTCATCCCCTGTGGGCAAAAGCTGAGTTAGTGCCTCGGGATTCCTCCTAAACAATTGGAAATGTGCTGCTACACATTACAGAGACTGGAGCAGAGCACAGCGGGTAAGGTGTTTGCCTTGCATGCGGCTGACCCAGGTTCAATTCCTTTGTCCCTCTCAGAGAGCCTGGCAAGCTATCGAGAGTATCCAGCCCGCATGGCAGAGCCTGGCAAGCTCCCTGTAGTGTATTAGATATGCCAAAAACAGTAACAAGTCTCACAGTGGAGATGTTACTGGTGCCCGCTTGAGCAAATCAATGAACAACGGCATGACAGGGCTACAATGCATGTTCTTTCCAAGGTTAAAATGGCATGATTCAATTTTTTTTAAAAAAAGTTAATGCCTTTTGTGAGAAAGGTGATTCAAAATTTTGTAAGGAACTGTTAGAAAAAATAAAAGAAAACCGCTCTGCTGAGAAAAATAACAATGATTTAGTAAGAGAAACTCAGCGATGAATAGGGCTGAAAAAAAAAAAACCACAATCAACACGTGAGAACTTCCTCTCGTTCAGGAGTTTAGTTTTATTTCCAAGTGGTTAATTTACATATTAACACGCTATAAAGAATTTTAACTGTTAAGTATAGATCACCTCCCTGGGACTTTACTATACCTTCCATGAAGAGACTGTTTTCCATCAGTAGCTGAAGACTGAAAATTCATTAAAAATTACCCAGTTAAAAAAAAATTACCTAGTGAAATTGTCTCTTGAAGATAATTAACTAAAGTTATCAGAAGTATCAAAATAAAACATCAAGTCCAGGGTTTTGAAAAGTTTTGCTAGTGTTGCTAGCAATGTAACTTTTGCTTTTAAATTTGACAGTTGGTGGCTTTTTCTGGGTGCCGTTCATCCTGGAATGTATGGGGGGAATAATATCTTTTGGTCTACGATCGCAGGAATTATTTTCCATGGGTAATTTCATATTTCTAAATGTCACTGCATTTTAATTTTTGTGATCCTATCGGGTTGATGTCTTCCCTGCCATCTCAACCGAGTCCACATTAGAACTGGTAGGTGATGTGGGATTCACGGGCACAGTTTCAGCCTGAATTTCAAGTTGGTTGGGAAGAGGAAAAATCTATTTCATTGACCTTGAACGTCTCTATGGAGGTGGGAGCACTCTTCGCCTAAGTTTAATGAGAACCAGGATTCGATTCTTTCCTCTTTAATTGACCTCCACTTGATTTATTTTGGTTTGCTTTGGTTTGGGGAGAGTTTGGGAGGACTCATCCAGAAATGCTCAGGGGTTACTCCTGGCTCTGCACTCCAGGATCACTCCTGGCAGTGTTTGGGGAGATGCTAGAGACAGAATCTGGGCTGGCTGCATACAAGGCAAGCGCCCTACCGAGAGAGTTGTACTCTCTCTCTGGTCCCCAACTTGACTTCTGAGAGCCTTTTTGCTCTTGGAAAGTTGGAAATCCCTCATCTTGCCATTCCAGTCAACTTGGTCATGGCTAGTTAAAAACGAGGCAATTCGGGGCTGGAGAGATAGCACAGTGGGTAGGGCATTTGCCTTGCACGCGGCCAACCCGGGTTCAAATCCCAGCATCCCATATGGTCCCCTGAGCATGGCCAGGGGTAATTCCTGAGTGCAGAGCCAGGAGTAACCCCTGTGCATCGCCAGGTGTGACCCAAAAAGAAAAAAAAAATGAGGCAATTCAAGCAAGACTGAATCCTGGTTCCAGTTCAAGCCTCTGTTTTCTCAGATCCTTTCTCACAGGGAAAGATGTATGGTGGTGGGTGGCCTTCGCATTGTCTTGGCATCCACTGAGAGAGGAAAATACAATTGGATCCAAGGTAGACTCCTTCCACACCCAAGCTGGAGGTCATATATGGTCAGATAAGGTCATATAGCTCTAATCTAGCGTGTCCCCAACCAACACCACTGAGGGGCAGGGCAGAGACAAAGGGTTAGGAAACTCAGTGGCTTTACCTGCTTCCTATCATATCCAGAGAGCTCTATGCTCAGTTCTGCATCTATTCACATAGTAAGTCAGCCCAAGGTGCCATGCTTGGACATTCTCGAAATTGGAAGAATTAAGCATATTAAGGCTTCAGCCCCCACAACTCTCCAAACCATGTATCTTTCCTCTCCAAATACCTGCTCCTACCCGGAGTAGAATTTTGTCTACTCTTTTGATTGAAATATCATTTTACATCAAGTGCAATGCATATGTATAAAATGAGGCCCCCATGGCCATGCCACTGGACTCCGCACCAGGCTGTTTTCACTCTGAGTGCCCCAGAGAGGGGCAGGTGAGAACCCTCCCCGCCCCAAGGGACTCAGCCCTGGCAGCCAAGCTCCACTACCCAACTGCCGCCATGCTCCAGGCTGCTTTCTGGATGCTCCAGCTGAGCCTCATGCATGAATGACGTCCCCACGGAACCCAGATAATGCAGAACTCTGTGACCTTGGACTCTGGACCAATGGGACTGGAAGCAGAGATCCTCTGCCTGCTATCTCCCAATCTCCATGACCCAGGGATGTACCCATAAGCCACACCCTGCCACACCCTGCTGGCACCAGATAATCTCCTCATCAGCCACCCTCCAGATCTAGCAGCTGCTCCTCCCTGGCAGGATTATAAAATGAGGCCCCCATAGCCATGCCAGACTCCGCACCAGGCTGTTTACCAGGCTGTTTTCACTTGGAGCACCCCAAAGGCGGGGGGGGGGGGTGAGAACCCTCCTCACCCCAAGGGACCCAGCCCTGGCAATTGACCTCCACTACCCAACTGCCACCACACTCCAGGCCGCTTTTCGGACCGTGCAGCCACCACTTTCTACCCATTTTCCATAATTACCACACCATATTTGATGGAGTTCAGACAGTAAGCAACAAATCATAAAGAGTAATATATATATACATACGGGGGCTGGAGCAATCACACAGTGGTTGGATGTTTGCCTTTCACGCAGCCCACCGGAGTTCGATTCCTCTGCCCCTCTCGGAAAGCCCGGCAAGCTACCGAGAGTATTGAGCCCGTGCGGCAGAGCCTGGCAAGCTACCCGTGCATACTGGATATGCCAAAAACAGTAACAAAAAAAGTCTCTCAATGAGAGACATTACTGGTGCCCACTCGAACAAATCGATGAGCAACAGGATGACTATATATATATATATATATATATATATATATATATATATATCCCTCTTGGAGAGCCTGGCAAGCTACCAACAGTATCCCGCCCACACAGGCAGAGCCTGGCAAGTTCCCCATGGCATATTCAATATGCTAAAAACAGTAATGATAGGTCTCATTCCCCTGACCCTGAAAGAGCTTCCAATCATTAAGAAAGACGAGTAAGGAGAGGCTGCTAAAATCTCAGGGCTGGGAGGAATAGAGACGTTACTACTGCCCGCTCAAGTAAATCAACGAACAATGGGATGACAGTGATACAGTGATACAGCATTACATAAAGTTGAGTTCTCATTTGCCCACTTGATCTCTTTTAGTGAATATATATACACTTGCAGAACCTGTACTCTTGTATAAAATATCCAATATTCAGGACTGGACATATAGTATGGTCCAGTAAGGAATTTGCCTTACATGTGGCAGACCCGAGTTCAATCCATAGCATACCATATGGCCCCAGGAGCCTGTCAGGAGTGACCCGTAAGGACAAAGGCAGGAGTAAGCCTTGAGTACCACCAGTGTGACCCAAAAGCAAACAAAAAATGATATCCAATGTTCTACGACTCCAGAAACTTCTTTTATGTCCCTTCCCGGTGAGTCCCCACCCCCAAACATTCTTCTGATTCCTGTCATCAAACATGAGTTTTGTACATGCTACTATTCCATAGAAATGAAATCACACAGTGTGTGCTCTTTGGGGTCTGGCTTCATTCACCAGACATTATGTTTATGAGATCCATTCATCTTGCATTATCAGCTTGCTCCAATGTATGAATATTCTACCATTTATCCAGTCACGTAATGGACATATACTTTTTTCAGGATTTCTTTCCTTATTATAATACTGCTATGAACTTTCACATATGAATCTATTTACACAGATTTTGGGTTTTTGGTTTTGTTTTTTTTTGTTTTTGTTTTTTTTTTTTTGCTTTTTGGGTCACACCCGACAATACTCAGAGGTTACTCCTGGCTTTGCACTCAGGAATTACTCCTGGCAGTGCTCAGGGGAACATATGGGATGCTGGGAATCAAACCCCGATTGGCCGTGTGCAAGGCAAATGCCCTGCCCACTGTGCTATCACTCCAGCCCCTGTTTGTTTTTTTTTAGGTATAAAATTACTAGATTGTAGGATGGGTATATGCCAAGCCAACTCAAAATTAAAAATTAATTTGAAATGGATTAAATATAAAAACAAGACCTGAAATCACGTAACTTTTATTCATTTATGTATTAGGGAATTTGGGGCCAAGTGTGGGGCCAGAGCTGAGCACTGCACTCAGGAACCACTCCTGGCGGTGCTCAGGGAACCATATGGGTTGCTTGGAAACAAAACCCGGTCAGCTGCATACAAGACAAACACCCTAACTGCTGTACTATTGCTCTGGCCCCAGATTCATATCAATTTTAGAAGAAAATACAAGGTAAAACTACTTGGCATGTGTTTTTTGTGATGATTTTATGGAATATGACACCAAGCACAAGAAACAAAACCAAAAATAAACTAGTACTTAATCAAACTAAAAATCTTCTGCACAACAAAAGAAACAATGAAAAGACAGTCTACCGAATGGGAAAAATACTTCTCAACTCACATCTGACAAGGTTAACATCAAAATAATAAAGAATACATGACAGCAAAACAAAAAAAAGTGTTTAGGGGGTCTGATACCACCAGCAGGTCAACCTGTACCTGTGGGGCAAGTGCATCAGCAGCCTGATGGTGCCTTCAGACTTCCAGATACCCCAAAATCGCTGCTGTGCCTTCGGCCAGACCCCAACAACTTGGGGCCAAGTTTACCAAGAATTAAATGGCCAAAAGTTAGGCATGTGGGAGACACACCCACAAACCACCTCTGGTTCAGCTATATAAGCTCATTTATTGGCCTTATTTCAGAGACCCATAAATCTCAAAAGAGATCAAAAGATGCAGTTAGGGCCTGTAGCGCAGAGGTGGAGACCCATGACTGAGAGCCCCAGGCTTGCCTGGATCACAACTCGGTCTCCTCCCCCCCAGGTCCCCAGTTTTCCAGTAGCTTGGCAGTCACACCCACAAACTGCCCCTGGCGTCATGTAATCTCATCAGTGGCCAAGACCCAGAGACTATAAACCCAGAAGAGAGTGCCGTAGAATGCCCTGACCCCACACTAGACTGTCTTCACTGGGGCACCTCAGAGGGAAGCGGGTTGAGTTTCCCTCCCTGCCCCAAGCAGAATCCCAGCAGCTGAAAACCTCCAGAATCCTACCACCGCCGCCATGCTCAAGGCCTCTCTCCACATGCTCAGGTGAGCCTCACCCAGAGGGCATGAGACTCACCCAAAACGAGATGAACCTCACCAGAGAGCGGACCGGCAGGAAAACTCAGATATGCGGGAACCCATGACTGAGATCTCCAAGCCCACTTGGATCGGGACTGGGCCTCCTCCCCCAATCCCCCAGTTTTCCAGTAGCTTGGCAGTCACACCCACAAACTGCCCCTGGAGCCGTGTAATCTCATCAAAAGCCAAGGCCCAGAGACTATAAAATAAAGCTCCCGGAAGAGAATGACACAGAATTTCCTGGACATTATATTCTATCCATAACAAGCAATACAAAACAAATCATCTAGCATTGCCTTTTTGGCAGGTTTGAGTGGTGCTGAGACTGGTGTCAAAATATTGAACATAACCAAAGTAGAGAGAAAGTATGGGGAAATTATCTGCCACACGAGCATGGGTAAGGGCTGGAACTCGGGTTGGGGATGAGAATACTGAGGATTTGGGTAGTATAAAGTGTGCACTGGTGAAGGGATGGGTTATATAATGATTTGATGATTATATGACCGAAGCTCAAACATGAAAGCTTTATAGCTGTATCTCATGGTGAATCAAAAAAAAGGGGGGGATATTTTATTAATAATAAAATAATAAAGTTAACATTCAGAATAGAATTAAAAAAAGTAATGTAGAGTTCATGCCCAATTCAATCAGCTTAATCAATGGCTGAATAAATAGAAGTACTCCTACATTTTAAAAAAAAGTGTTTAATTCCAATGTTTCCAAAGAAAATATTCAAATGGCCAACAGATATGTGAGAAGATATTCAGCATCACTCAGCAGCATGGAAATATAAAAGAAAGCTACAATGATATCTCACTCATAGCTCTTAGAATGCTCATCATCCGAAGGACAAAAGAGTGAGCTGGAGAGACACTTGCCTTGCATTCTGCAAACCCTAATTTGAATCTCCACCATCTCATATGGTCACCTGAGCACCATCAGGGGTCACTTCTGAGCAAAGAGTCAGGAATAATCCCTGAGCACTGCTCGGTGTGGTACAAAGACAAAAAGAAAAACAGACACACATGAGATAAATGCTGGTAAGGATGTAGAGAAAAAAGAACCCTTATGTACTGTTGGTTAGAAGGTAAATTTGGCATACATTACAGAAAACAGTCTCCTACTGAACAAGAAATGGTGTCTTCGCTATCATTAAATTTTTTAATTTATTTTTAAATTAAATTCATTTTAAATTTTAAATTCATGGAAGAGCCTGGCAAGCTCCCCTTGGTGTATTTGATATGCCAAATACAGTAACAATAACAGATCTCATTCCCCTGGCCCTGAAAAGAGCCTCCAATCACTGGGAAAAATGAGTAGGAGAGGCTGCTAAAATCTCAGGGCTGGGATGAATGGAAACGTTACTGGCACCCGCTCGAGTAAATCGATGAACAACAGGATGACAGTGACACAGTGATACATAAAACAGTATGAGGGTGCCTCAAAGTATTAAAACTAAAACTACTGTGGGGCTGGAGAGATAGCACAGCGGGTAGGGCGTTTGCCTTGCACGCGGCCGACCCGGGTTCAAATCCCAGCATCCCATATGGTCCCCTGAGCATGGCCAGGGGTAATTCCTGAGTGCAGAGCCAGGAGTAACCCCTGTGCATTGCCAGGTGTGACCCCCCCCCAAAAAAAAACCCTAAAACTATTGTATGATCCCTAAATTCCACATCACGGCATCGATCCAAAGGAAATTAACTCATGGTCTCAATACCTGTATCCCTGTTTTGATTGCAGTATTATTTATAATGGCCAATAAAAATAACCTAAATTTCCATTGACTGGTGAAGGGATAAAAAAATTATATATGCTGGTCTATTTTTCAAACATTTCAAAAAATCTTGCCACTTAGAACAATGTGAATGGACTTACACTGTGAAATTATACTGTTAAATTGGTCAAATCAAGATAGATGCTATGATCTCAATTATATCTAAGGTCTTAAGACCTCATAGATGAGATCGGTGATTATCAGGAAATGGCCAAATGGGCGAAGATGATAAAAGGGAACAAGTTTCTAGTACAAGTTGAGTACGGTCTGTGGGTTAATGAAAGCATGGTGATTCTAGTTAGCAATTCTGTCTAGTATATTTTTAAGTTGCTAAGGGAGCAAAAGATATCCAAGAAATGGAACAATGAGAAATAACAGATTTTTTTTAACTGACATTTGCTACATACACAAAACAACCATTATAATGTGTGCCTTATACAATGTTGTGGGTCAATTTTACCTCCATAAAATCTTGGGGGATTAGAAAAAAAGAAAATGCCAATATCCCAGGTAATTGTACATAGCCTATTTGGAGAGAGTCACTCTTGGTCATCTCACATCTTCTCCCATTTTGCATTTATCCAACAAAAGCTCTGCTATCTGTACTCCAGGCAATGGGTACTTGAAAGCCTCACACACTTTTCTTGGGGCTGGAGCCAGAGTACAGCAGGGAGGGCTTCTGCCTTGCACACAACCAACCTGGGTTCAATTCCCTGCATCCAATATGTTTCCCGAGCCAGCCAAGAGTGATCCCTGAGCACAGAGCCAGAAGCAAGCTCTGAGCATCACTGAGTGTGGCCCTGGAAGAAAGAAGCCTCACAAATTTTTCTCTATGAAAATATCTGAACTTTATAAATCTAAAATGTCGATGCATCCAGACTAGAGATTCTATTAAGCTAAAGGCTGGTTTAAAATTAGAAGCTAAGAATTTGTCTGTGTTCCCATTGTATTATTTTGGGTCAGTCTATGATTTATGAATTAATTTAAATGATAAAGAGAGTTTCAGTATTAAAGTGGAATGAACATGGGGTTGTAGTGCTAGTACAGCGGGTAGGGCTTCTGCCTTGCACATGGCCCACCCAGGTTCAATCCCCAGCATCCTATATGGTCCCCAAGCCCACCAAGGAGTGATCCTTGAGTGCAGAGCAAGGGGTAAGCCCTGAGTACTGTGGGGTGTGGTGCCCAACACCCCCCCTCCCTGGCCATGCTCAGGGGACCACATTGGGATGTTCCCAAATAAATAAATAGGAATGAAGAGAAATCAAATGTCTGGAATCCTATTACTAAAATTTGGGGGCATACAATAATACCATATAGAGTTTGATAATAGCATTGCACTGTTTGATAACAGCCAGCACACAGGCACACACACACACACACACACACACACAATCAATTAGTCAAGGGTTAAGAGATGGCTCAGTGGTAGAGCATTTGTCTTGCTTATATAAGACCCTGGACTGGACCCAGCACCTCTTGGTCCCCTAAGCATGGAGCCCATTGTAGCTCCTGAGTGCCAAGTATGGACCAAAAGCAAACAGAACAATAACAAATATATAGTTTAGACTGTGCAGCATGATTGGGGGCATTTCACTGACCAATCCAGTGATGTCCCAGTGGAAAAAAAGAGAGAGAATGAATTCATCTTTTATTCAATACCTACAACTATCAGCATACTTGCTGGTAAGATATGATACGGGGAGAAGCCCTCAATGTTGCTCTGCTATGCCTCTGTTCATAAATTATAAGTTACAGACTCTGAGGCTAAGAATGTTATATAATAATTTTTATTTTTAAAAATTCTAGAAGTTGGGCAGCTGAGAGAGAGTAGAGGGGATCGGGTGTTTGCTTTGCACACGGTTGACCCGGGGCCAAGCCCTGAGACTGCATATGGCTCCTCTGAGCCCAGCCAGAGGGACCCCTAAGCGCAGCCAAGCACAGGCCAACCACCCCCCAAAATTCTGAAACTTGGGGGTGAGAGTCTGACTCAGACTGATAAGAGCACATCCTTATTGTGTGTAGGATCTGGGTTCTAGCTCCAGCTTCATACACTGTCCCCCACTTCCATCCCCACCACAACTGAGCACTGAGTACCCCAAGGACCCTGGATGTAGTCCTTATATATAAAATGTTCAATGTGGAGGGGCTGGAGCGATAGCACAGCGGGTAGGGCATTTGCCTTGCACTCGGCCGACCCGGGTTCGATCCCCGGCATCCCATATGGTCCCCCAAGCACTGCCAGGAGTAATTCCTGAGTGCAAAGCCAGGAGTAAGCCCTGAGCATCGCTGGGTGTGACCCAAAAAGCAAAAAAAAAAAAAATGTTCAATGTGGAAAGGATATACACTCATTAGATCCAGGAATTCTTAAGGAAGAATGCCTCCAATATATGAGTGGCGCATGGGGGCAGAGCAAATATAGCAGGTAGGGCATTTACCTTGACACAGCTGGCCCACTTTTGATCCCCTGCCACCCCATATGGTGTCCCAGGCCCAACAGGAGTGATTTCTGAGTAGCACTGGTGTGACCCAAAACAGAAATAAAATAATTTTTAAAATACATACACACACACACACACACACACACACACACACACACACACGCCCTTGTGTCACCCTTACATCTTCATTCTATGCTCATCCTTTTTATTTATTTTTCTATTGAATCACCTGGGTCGGCCGATTTTCAGAAAATTTTTTTTCTTTTTTGGGTCACACCCGGCGATGCACAGAGGTTACTCCTGGCTTGTGCACTCAGGAATTACTGCTGGTGGTGCTCGGGGGACCATATGGGATGCTGGAAATCAAACCTGGGTTGGCTACGTGCAAGGCAAACACCCTACCCGCTGTGCTATTGCTCCATCCCCCATAAATTATTTTTTACTGTACTATTTTTTGCCTTGCATGCAGCCGACCTGGGTTTGATTCATCCATCCCTCTCAGAGAGCCCGGCAAGCTACTGAGAGTATCCCGCCCACACGGCAGAGCCTGGCAAGCACTCCGTGGTGTTTTCAATATGCCAAAGACAGTAACAAGTCTCACAATGAGACGTTACTGGTGCCCACTCGAGCAAATCAATGATCAACAGGATGTCAGTAACAGTGCTACAGTTATTGAATCACCATGAGCTACAGTTACAAAACTTTCATGTTTGAGTTTCAGTCATACAATGATCTAACGCCCATTCCTCCACCAGTGCACATTTTCCACCACCAGTATCCCGCCACCATTCCACCCCTCCCCCTGCTTCTATGGCAGATAATTTCCCCCATTATCTCTCTCTACTTATGGGTATTATGATTTACAATACAGCTAATGAGAGACCATCATGTTTGGTCCTTTATATACTTTCAGCACACATTTCCCATCCCAAGCAACCCCTTCAACCGTCATTGACTAAGTGATTCCCCTCTCTATTCCAGCTGCCTTCTCCCCCAGCTCATAAGGCAGGTTTCAAACCATGGAGCAATCTTCCTGGCCCTTGTCTCTAACTGTCCTTGGGTGTCAGCCTCATATGTTATTTTATATTCCACAAATGAGTGCAATCATTTCATGTCTGTCCCTCTGTTTCTGACTCATTTCACTGAATATGATACTCTCCCTGACCATCCACTTATAAGCAAATGTCATGACTTCATCTTTCCTAACAGCTGCATAATATTCCATTGTGTAGATGTACCAGAGTTTCTTTAACCAGTCATCAGTTCTCAGGCACTCAGATTGTTTCCAGATTCTGGCTATCGTGAACATTCTACGCTCATTTTAACTTGAACAATACACAGAATACAGTATTCTGCATTCTGGGCCTTATGAACACCCAGCAGATCTGCTCGTTTTGCTCTTAGGAGTTGTGGCTAGCCATGAAGAACTATAACTGTTTCTCCTGCTGAGAATATGGAGGTCACAGAGGAAGAGAGAAATCATGAAGTAGAGCCATGGAATCCATTTGATGGTGAGAACTGAGGTTCTAAACCTATCCCCCAGCAAACCGTCCTCACTGAGTCACCACACCTGGGGGTAAAGAAGCCTTTGGGAAGGTGCAGCCCCAAAGACATCACATTGGGGAGCAGTGAGCTGTCCCCACCATATCCTTTCTAAATTCCTGACCCACAGGATAATAAGCACATAAAATTGGTATTTGAAGCTATGACATCTAAGAGATGTTTTGTCTTGTTTTATAACGCAGCAACATATGTGATCTTCTGAGGAGTTGATCATAAACAGCTGATTGAGAAAGAAATACTTTGAGGCCTGATTTATAAATAGCTCTATGTGATAGGCTTGAATCACCCCCCAAAATTGACAACCAGGTCACCATAGTGCCATTCGGGAGCCTTCCTTTAAGAGTGCTGTGGAATCTTCATGGTTGGCAGGTTTCAAGCAAGGACAGACGATCCTAGACTGAGATGGATGCTGAGTTGTAACCAGCGGACTTATGGCTTGACTCAAAGGACAGAGAACCAGAAGAAACAGGAGTAAAAAAGAAGTAGTGACAATGTCTGAATGGAGCCCCGTGATAGCCACAGGGTGGAAAGATTTGAATTCTGGGTTGAATGTTCAACCAAGAGCAGCCTTTTCGATAAAGATAGAGAAGAAAAGTGCCTGCCATAGAGGCAGGCTGCGGGGTAAGGGGTGATGGGAGGGAACCTGGGGAACTGGTGCTGGGAAATGTACACTGGTGGAGGGATGGGTGTTGGAACACTATGACTGAAACCTAATGACGAATAGCTCTGTAAGGGTCTATCTCACAGAGATTCTGTATTAGCACTGTCGCACTGTCATCCCATTGCTCATCAATTTGCTCGAGCGGGCACCAGTAATGTCTCAACTGTGAGACTTGTTACTATTTTTGGCATATCGAATACGCCACGGGGAGCTTGCCAGGCTCTGCCGTGCAGGCGGGATACTCTCAATAGCTTGCCGGGCTCCCCGTGAGGGACAGAGGAATCGAACCCAGGTTGGCCATGTGCAAGGCAGATGCCCTACCCACTGTGCTATTGCTCCAGTAATTCAACAACAAAAAAATTTTTTTTAAGTGCAGCCTCTTTATCAGGTATACGAGATGACCTTTTCAGAGACTATCCATTGGTCTCCTTTTTAAGCCACCCCAATCTTTATGCATTGATATTTTTAGTCCCCAGGCATCCAGGCAAGCATAAAAATCATACACGCCTCGGAAAATCATTTTTCCCTAACATGAACCAGCTTCCTGCCTTGTGCCCCAACTGTCACCAGCCGAGCCTGACACGGAGCTGCTGAAAGCGCCTCACTTTCGGAATGAATTGCCCAGAATCTGGAAAAGACGATGAATGTGGCCACTCGAAAAGATTTTCTGCAAGTGAATTTGCACTTTCTGACCACAAAACTTCTGTCCAGATCAGCACTGGTAGGTTCTCGCAACGCCTTGTCAGGTATCCTAAAACACCAGGGAGTCTTATTTCCAAGTTCGGAAACCAGATTACACCCGAGTGTGAGCAACAGCTCGTGCATATGGAAGCCATGAGTCTGGCCAGGAGCCTGAGCGGTCACTCACTGGGCCCGAGCAACAGAATGGCCACCTGGCAACTCAACGATGGCACCAGCTAGAGGACAAACTTGGAGGGGTGGAGGAAAGTGAAATTTGGACTGTTTGTGTAACTATTAAATAACTACAGCAAGGATGGGGCCGGAGCAATAGCACAGCGGGTAGGGCGTTTGCCTTGCACGAGGCCGACACGGGTTCGATCCCCGGCATCCCATATGGTCCCCCAAGCACTGTCAGGGGCAATTCCTGAGTGCAGAGCCAGGAGTAACCCCTGAGCATCGCTGGGTATGACCCAAAAAGCAAAAAAAATAATAATAATAACTGCAGCAAGGAAAGAGCGTCTGTGTCATCTGTCGGGTGAGGACCATGACCATCTAGATGGGGCAGAGGAAGGAGGGAACTGTAGACACCGGCTGGGCTCTCCTGACCAGTTATAGGAGCACGACCAGGCATCGCATTTCAGTATTTCGGTTTCACTCTCCTCCCTCAGATCCAAACACATGTTCACACAAACCAGTTGCTGTTATTTTCTTTCATTCTCCCTTCTAGCCTCATCCAGATTCTCCCCCCTTCCCCCGCCATAGTTTATTAGCCTTGGCCTGAGTCACGAAGTTGTAAGATATCAGCGGAAGAGCATGATGCCACTCAGAGAGGAATAAATGAGCCTAGATCTGAATTAAATGGCAAATGGGTCGTTCCACCTTTCAGGAGGGAGAGGGTGAGCCTGTAGCAGGTGATTTCCAAGACAGTGTCATGTTAAAAGTCAGACATGGGCGATGAGTTGGCAAGAAGAGGGTTATGCTAGTTTTAAGCTATGTTCTCTTCTGGAAGATGCCTCAGATTTGGAAGGGAGGCTATTATTAGTCTTTGTTTTGTTTTTTCCTAGGGGCCATGTCCGGCTGGCTCAGGGCTCTCTGCTGGCTCTGCACTCAGGGATCACTCCTGATCATATTTAAGAAACCATGTGGACCTCAAGGGCTAGAGCAATAGCACAGCAGGTAGGGTGTTCGCCTTGCACATGGCCAACCCGGGTTCTATTTCTCCGCCCCTCTCAGAGAGACCGGAAAGCTACCAAGAGTATCTCACCCACACGGCAGAGCCTGGAAAGCTACCCGTGGTGTATTCAATATGCCAAAAACAGTAACAAGTCTCACAATGGAGACATTACTGGTGCCCGATCGAGCAAATCGATGAGCAATGGGATGACAGTAACACAGTGAAACAGTGGACCTCGAAGATAAGATGCAGGTAATCTCTAGAAAACCACAGACAGGGAAAAATTTGCAAAGAAATAAATAGCACACCAGAGAACTATGAGATTAAGTCAAGGGGAATGATTTAAGACTCATCAGGATCCCTGAAAAACAGGAAGTCAAATGCGATGAAGAATATTTAAAGAGATAAAAGCTAAGAATTTCCCAGAGTTGAGGAGTGTGGAAATGGGGATCCAAGAGACCAGAGGGGTCCCAGCAGAAATGGACCCAAATAGAAAGATTCCAAGCCCTAAAGATAGAGGCATTATATCAAAAGCAGCAAGATTTTTAAAAAATTACACAAAGGAAAGCCCCCAAGATTCATAACAAATGTATCGAATGAGACTCTGCGAACCAGAAGAGAATGGTGGGATAGAATAAAAACACTCAATGAAATAAACACCTCACCGAGAATACTCTACCCCGCTAGGTTGTAATTCCTGTTTGAAGGAATGAGTTTAAGTACCTGAAGTGTTAGATCATGTGACTTCAGAGACTGAGGTGGAGCATTTTCATATTCCCAGTCCCAAGCTCTGGTGACAATGGAACTCTGCCCTCCTGGTGTTTTTCTCTACCTCAAGCCTGGGGCTTAGCTCACTAATATTTGTGTAAGGTGTGTCCTTCCAACCTGGGAGGAATTACTTTCTTAACTAGTATGGTGTCACAGAACTTTGGTTTATCCTCAGTGGGAGTCAGTTTTCCTGCCGTGGAAAGTTGTTCAATCTAATGGACATTAGGGGGTGTTCGCATTTCTTGTTATCAACCAGAATTATAATTGTTTGTACTCAGTAAAAATAAGAGGTCAGAAAGCGTAGAAATCAAAATACTTCATAGTCATAGCCTTAACTCAATTTTTGCTGGGATAAATTTATTTTTTCCAAATGCACGTGCTTTACTAAGGTATCTCAAAAGTTCTTTCTCAAAGTAAGATGTGTTGGACTGGAAAGATGGAAAGATAGTACAGCTGGAAGGGCATCTGCCTTGCACACACCTGTCTCAGTGTCCTAGCATCCCACGTGGTCCCCTAGCACACCAGGAGTAACTGCTGAATGCAGAATAGAAGTAACCTCTGAGCATCACCAGATGTGGCCCAAAAATAAAAACAAAAGTAAATAAGATAGGTTCCTTTTTACTAAATTTGCAATTGAAACTTGAACATAAATGTGTGGCATCTGTCTGAATCTTTTTTTATGTGCTCTTCTATTATCAATTAGACATATTATTTAATCCCATCCCAAAATGCAAAGTACTGATAATATTATGAATGGTATCATCTATTGAAAGATATTTTAATTCAGGAAACGGCAGACATAGAAGAGTCCCTTAATCCCCAATAGTGAGGTCACACCTGTGCTGAGTACAATATCTACAGAGATTATTCTGCAACAATCTACTCTAGACCAACCTAAAACAATTGCTTTTTTGTAATTTGAACAGTTCCCTCCAGAATATTTCTATAACTTGTAGAATCTCTGTACAGATTCTTTTCTCTTTTTTTTTTTTTTTGGCTCTTTGGGTCACACCCGGCGATGCACAGAGGTTACTCCTGGCTTTGCACTCAGGAATTACTCCTGGTGGTGCTCAGGTGACCATATGGGATGCTGGGAATCGAACCTGGGTCGGCCGCGTGCAAGGCAAATGCCCTACCCGCTGTGCTATTGCTCCAGCCCCATGGCTCCTTACTTTTTTTTTTTTTTTTTGCTTTTTTTTGGGTCACACCCGGCGATGCACAAGGGTTATTCCTGGCTCTGCACTCAGGAATTACCCCTGGCGGTGCTCAGGGGGCCATATGGGAGGCTGGGAATCGAACCCGGGTCGGCCGCGTGCAAGGCAAATGCCCTACCCGCTGTGCTATCACTCCAGCCCCCTGGCCCCTTACTTTTGATCTTTAAAGCCAGCCAGGATTTTATCTGCCTCACTCCCTCTCTTTCTTTTAGCATAAATCTATGTGTGTGTGTCTCTGTGTATGTGTGGGGGGAGAGGGAGGGAGAGAGGGAGAGGGAAGGAGAGAAAGGGGGAAAGAGAAAGAGAGAGAGAGAGAGAGAGAGAGAGAGAGAGAGGGAGGGAGGGAGGGAGGACGTGGGAGGGAGGGAGGGAGGGAGGAAGACAATATGTGTTGTGTGTGCATATATATACATACATGCATATAGGTTTGGGGGCCACACCTGGTGATGCTCATTGGTTACTCCTTGCTCCAGGAGTCACTTCTGGAAACGCTCAGGGGAGTGTGGGATGCTGAAGATCAAACCCAGGTCAGCTGCATGCCAGGCAAGTAAGTGCCCTACCCTGTCTCACGCTGTACTATTGCTCTGGCCCCAGCAAGATTTCATAAGTCTTTATAGCTCACTTATTTCCACTTAGTTTCTTTTAGTTTTTAAATGTCTACTTGTAGCATGTGTACAGTGGAATAAACATTTATGGTTTTCACCACCAGTAGTGTATTTAAGACTCTCCACTCCTGTCTTTTTATTTTTCATTTATTTGCGATCTCTTTGAAGGCCCGTCTGAGAAATCCAAAGTGGATTTCTCACTTTCTCATTTCAAGAGCCTGAACTATGAATCTGCAAAATCCCTTTGGTCACAGGAAGTTAGATATTAACAGGTTTCTGGGACCAAGAGATACACATTTCAGGTGGTCAGTAGTCTCACTGCCACACACCCACACACACACACCCACACACACACACCATGTGGCCATTCAAACACTTGTGAAGGACTCCCACTCTGATATAGAGACTTATGAGAGTAGTTAGTAATGTTCCCACAATGGAAGCAATGAGAGAGCAAGGTAAGCCATCATCACCTCCATCTTTCAGGGAAGAGAAGGATGCGTGGATGATGACTTCTCTTCTGGAAAGCAGAATGACACCAGGGATTCTTTAAGATCACAACAACTGCGGAGTCTGGGGCTGGAGCAGTTGTTGTATGGCGGGGAGAGCGTTTGCCTTGCACAGCGGCCAACCTGGGTTCGATCCTTGGCATCTCATATGGTCCCCAAGCACCACCAGGAGTAATTCCTAAGTGCAGAGCCAGGAATAAACCCAGAGCATCACTGGGTGTGACCCAAAAAGAAAACAAAATCAACTGCAGGTTCCTCTGGCAATTGAAAACATGTTGTGACTATTGCTCTATCACTGATACACTTATTACACTGTTTAAGGGACATGCGGTGTTGGAGACTCTTCGGCAAAGGAAATAATTGCTCTCTCAGAGAATATCCTGGGCATATGTGACCTGCTGCACAGAAGATGACTTAGAATTAGACAGCACCCCCATTTGTTGAGTGAGACTCAGCACCCTAAATCTCCTTCTGCCGCCTCAGTTCAGGGGACATTAGCGCCCAAGAAGAAATGTTGGGAGTCCTTCCCAGAAAAATGAAGCTCTGTGATCTTTGGAATAAGGGATTGAAGAGAACAGAGAAAAGGAGAGGCCAGGAAAGGAGTGAAGACTAGAGGCACAGACTTAAAATTTTCTTGGCATGGAGCCAAGCTTGCCTTGCAGTGTCCAATGCAGGCTCAATCCCCACATCCTATATGGTCCCCTGTGCTCCACCAGGAGTGATTCATAACTGTAGAACTAAGAGTAACCCCTGAGTACTGCCAGGTTTGGCCCTGAAGGCAAAAAAAAAAACCCAACATTTTTAAATAAAAAATAAAATTGACCAATAGTTGGAAATGATCACACTGAATAAGAACCGTGGTGGCATGCAGCAACCTGGATCCAATCCCTGGCATCTCATAGGGTCCCCAGAGCACCACCAGGAGTATTCCTGAGCACAGAGCTAGGAGTAGACCCTGATCATTGCTGGGTGTGATCCAAAAAGAAAAGGAAGGGATGGAGGGAAGGAGAAAGAGAGGGAGGAAGGGATGAAAGGAGGAGGAGAGGAGGGGAGAGAGGAAGGAAGGAAGGAAGGAAGGAAGGAAGGAAGGAAGGAAGGAAGGAAGGAAGGAAGGAAGGAAGGAAGGAGGGAAAGAAGGAGGGAGAGAGGGAGGGAGGAAGGAAGGAAGGAAGAAAGGAAGGAAGGAAGAATGGAAGGAAGGAAGGAAGGAAGGAAGGAAGGAAGGAAGGAAGGAAGGAAGGAAGGAAGGAAGGAAGGAAGGAAGGAAGGAAGGAAGGAAGGAAGGAAGGGAGGGAGGGAGGGAGGGAGGAGGAAGGGAGGGAGGGAAGAAGGAAGGGAGGAAGGAAGGGAGGGAGGAGGGAGGAAGGAAGGAAGGAAGGAAGGAAGGAAGGAAGGAAGGAAGGAAGGAAGGAAGGAAGGAAGGAAGGAAGGAAGGAAGGAAGGAAGGGAGGGAGGGAGGGAGGGAAGAAGGAAGGGAGGAAGGAAGGGAGGGAGGAGGGAGGAAGGAAGGAAGGGAGGAAGGAAGGAAGGAAGGAAGGGAGGGAGGAAGGAAGGAAGGAAGGAAGGAAGGAAGGAAGGAAGGAAGGAAGGAAGGAAGGAAGGAAGGAAGGAAGGAAGGAAGGAAGGAGGGAAGGAAGGAAGGAAGGAAGGAAGGAGGGAAAGAAGGAGGGGAGAGAGGGAGGGAGGAAGGAAGGAAGGAAGAAAGGAAGGAAGGAAGAATGGAAGGAAGGAAGGAAGGAAGGAAGGAAGGAAGGAAGGAAGGAAGGAAGGAAGGAAGGAAGGAAGGAAGGGAGGGAGGGAGGGAGGGAGGAGGAAGGGAGGGAGGGAAGAAGGAAGGAGGAAGGAAGGGAGGGAGGAGGGAGGAAGGAAGGAAGGAAGGAAGGAAGGAAGGAAGGAAGGAAGGAAGGAAGGAAGGAAGGAAGGAAGGAAGGAAGGAAGAAGGAAGGGAGGGAGGGAGGGAAGAAGGAAGGGAGGAAGGAAGGGAGGGAGGAGGGAGGAAGGAAGGAAGGGAGGAAGGAAGGAAGGAAGGAAGGGAGGGAGGAAGGAAGGAAGGAAGGAAGGAAGGAAGGAAGGAAGGAAGGAAGGAAGGAAGGAAGGAAGGAAGGAGGGAGGGAGGGAGGGAGGGAGGGAGGGAGAGGGAGGGAGGGAGGGAGAGGGAGGGAGGGAGGGAGGGAGGGGGAGGGAGGAAAGGAGGAGAAATTAGGGAGGCAGGAAGGGAGGAGAGAGAGAGGGAGGGAGGGAGGGAGGGAGGGAGGGAGGGAGGGAGGGAGGAAGGGAGGGAGGGAGGGAGGACAGATGTCTGTTCTTTAGACTGCCCATCTCCAGACTGAGAATCGGCAGCTGATTTGTGTCCCTTTCCAATTCTTACATTGTGGTAGTTCAACACAATGAAATTTTCCGTTGGCTGGGAGATATTCTTGTTCTATTTGGGGAAAATGTCCCTACGTGTTGCAATTCGCAGAGCAGAGCAGGCAAGGTTAAGTGGCTCTTGGTGGCCGCAACGTCTGCCTGAGCCACTTCATCAGAGCTGAGGTCTGTCCTCAGAGCTCGTGTCCCCTCTCCCTGGAGTGCCCTGCTCCCTCCTCCCCCGTGTCAGGCATGTACCCCGCCTGGGTGGCATCTGACAGGGCGTCCTGGGACTCCGTGGAGCCTTCGAAGGAGCTGCCCGGGTCAGATGCCACGCTCAGCACAGACTCCTGAAGAGGCGAGAGGCGAGCTTCGGGGTAATAGAGAATGTTTCAGCTATGTTTGGGAGTCATCTGTTATGCTGTGACAAGGTCAACTGAATGGGTCAGGAGTGCCAAGGTCAGCTGAATGGGTCAGGAGTGCCAAGGTCAGCTGAATGGGTCAAGAGCGGTCATATGAAGAGTCCAGAAACTGAGGGGAACCCAAGAATGTGAAAGCCACACTCTCCTGTGGAAGAAAGGGTGGACGTGAGGGAAGAAGGTGCAGAATCTTCCCAGGAGGCCCTTGGGGAGAGGAGCAAAACCAAGACTGGGCCAGAGCAATAGCACAGCGGGTTGGGTGTTTGCCTTGCAACGCGGCCGACCCGGATTCTATTCCCAGCATCCCATAGGGTCCCCCAAGCACCACCATGGAGTAATTCCTGAGTGCAGAGCCAGGAGTAACCCCTGAGCATCGCCAGGTGTGACCCAAAAAGCAAAAAAATAAATAAAAATTTAAAAACCCAAGAACCACCTGAGCCCTCCAGCCTCTACCTCCCCACACAGGGGGGTCTTGCTGGTGCTGCCTTTGAGTTGTCTGCATGGTCAAAAATATTTCCACGGTGCAGAAAGAAGGGGGATGGTTGTCCAGCCACTCAGGTCTTGGCAGTTAGGATAGAGAAGGGACCACAATGACAGTGGTAGCTGGAAATGATCACGCCAGAGTGCTCAAAGGGAGTAAAGGGATATGTACAATGTCCTTTCAGTACCTGTATCACAGACCATGCCCAGAAGGAGAGGGGAGAGGAAGAGAGAGGGAGAGAGAAGGAGAGAGAGAGGAAGAGAGGGTGAAAGAGGGAGAGAGAAGGAGAGGGAAAGAGAGGGAGGGGAAGGGTGGAGAGAGGGGAGAGGGGAGAGAGAGGGGAGAGTGAGAGGGGGAGAGGAGTGAGAGAGAGAGGAGAGGGAGAGAGAGGGAGAGAGAGGGTGAAAGAGAGAGAGAGGGAGAGAGAGAGGGAGAGAGAGGGGGAAAGAGAGAGAGGGAGAGAGAGGAGGGAGAGAGGGTGAAAGAGGGAGAGAGAGGGAGAGAATCAAAGAGAGGGGGAGAGAGAGGGGAGAGGGAGAGGGTGGAGAGAGGAGAGAAGAGAGGGGAGGGAGAGAGAGAGTGAGAGAGCGAGCGAGCCTGCCATTGAGGCAGCTGGGGGGAGGAAAAGATGGTGGGAGGGAAACTGGGGACAACAGTGGTGGGAAACGTACACTGGTGAAGGGACAGGTGTTAGAACACTGTATGGCTGAAACCCGGTCATGAGCAACCTTTGTAACTGTGTATCCCACCATGATTCAATTTGAAAACAAAAAAAAATAAATAACCACTCAGGTCTGGGGGTGGGGGCTGCAAGCCTCCAGCTGCCCAAGCTGTGGTCCACCTGCATTAAACACGAGGCGCAGTGGGCATTCTCTCTACCTGCCCCCCTTCTCCGCCCCCCCCAGCCCCAGAAAGGACCAATATGCAGAGTCTGGCCCTCCCCACGGCCCTGTATTCCAGGATGCTGATATGTAACTGCAGGTACTTCTTGTTGCAGACTCGATTCAGAGGGTATCCTGCAGTTTCTATCCTCTGCATTGCTCTTGCTCTAAAGTTGAGGCTTCTGCCATTTACCTACTTGCTGTATTGGGGTTAGCCACATGCCTTTTGGCGGCTATTACTCAGTAAGCGGAAATGTCTTTCTCGGCGACGTTGTTAGAGCTCCCTCTACAGGTCGAATTTGTGAAGTTCAACCTGGTTTTTGCACTCCAGACACACCTGTTAGATAAGAAACCTCCCTGCTAACAGGATTCAGTGTGAATTCTGGGGGCCAGGGGGGGGGCAGGGGGTGTGTTGGTGTCTGCCTTTTAGGATATTAAGTCCCCTTCCTGCCTGGAAGACAACTATTGGGTTGAAGAACACCAGGGGCTTCAGTTTTGCTAAATAGTGACAAATTTTTTTCTCAAGTCCTTTCCCTAAAGTATTGTTCCAGAGACTGGTGATTTGACAGTGGTCAGTGGTCAGTGGTCGCTGACCAGATCACTAGGTTCCAGGATAAGGGAGGATTGATCCATGGTTGGAAGTCTGCCATGTGCTGGGGGAGAAGGCAGTTGGGATAGAGAAGGGACCACTAAGTCAATAGTGGTTGCAGGGATCGCTCAGGATAGGAGATGTGTGCTGAAAGTAGACAAAGGACCAAACCCGATGGCTTCTAGTTTATCTGTATTGAAAACCACAATGCCCAAAAGGAGAGAGAAAGAAGATAAGTGTCTGCCAGAGAAGCAGGGGGTGGGAGTGGTGGGAGGGAAACTGAGGACATTGGTGGTGGGAAAGCTACACTGGTGGAGGGATGGGTGTTTGGTCGTTGTATGAATGAAACTCAATCATGAAAGCTTGTAACTGTGCTCATGGTATTTCAATAAAATCACTGTATCACTGTCATCCCGTTGCTCATTGATTTGCTGTAGCGGGCACCAGTAACGTCTCCATTGTGAGACTTGTTGTTACTGTTTTGGCATATCGAATACACCACGGGGAGCTTGCCAGGCTCTGCTGTGTGGGTGAGATACTATCAGTAGCTTTGCCAGGCTCTCTGAGAAGGGCAGAGGAATAGAACCCGGGTCGGCCGCGTGCAAGGCGAACTCCCTACCTGCTGCACTATTGCTCCAGCTCCGGTTCAATAAAATGACTAAATAAACATGCAAGTTATTTTTTTTCTTAAAAAAAAAAGAAGGGTCATCAGTGGCATGAAGAAGCATAAAACAGATACGTGTCTGGCAACTATTAAAACAAATTGAAATTATTTATCTTCAAATGATAATATAAAGTGAACCAATTGGCAAAAGGGGGATCATACTTAGGAGAAAAGCACTTGCCGTGCCTCAGTTGGGCTCCCAGGCAACGCCTCCCACTGTGACATCGCTGAGTGATGTCCTGGTTAATCTGCCAATGGGACTCCCAGCATCACCTGAAATGCATCACCGCTGGGGCCTCAGCACCCGCTGCTATGGAGATGCAGCTGAAGAGACCCCAGTGGCCAAGTGTCTAATCCCATATCACAGGCTGTGCACGCCCTAAACCTCTTTCTCTCTCTATTCCATCAGTCCCGTGTCTTGGGGTGATCCCATCACTGTCACTATCACTATCATCCCATTGCTCATCGATTTGTTCGAGTGGGCACCAGTAACGTCTTTCATTGAGAGACTTATTGTTACTGTGTTTGGCATATCCAATTGGGCATTCGCCTTTCACTCAACCGACCCGAGTTAGATTCCTCTGCCCTTCTCAGAGAGCCCGGCAAGCTACCGAGAGTATCGAGCCCGAGCAGCAGAGCCTGGCAAGCTACCCGTGCATATTGGGGTGACCCATACACTTGGAATAACAACTCTCACCGCGGGGCCACGGGGGCCACCAAGAGCAAAGGCGGGAAGACGCATTTGAAGGCATTTGATAAAGTGAAATTTATCAGTTACACGGGGGGGAGGGGGGGAGGCTAGGGATGTGGGGGGTGGGGTGTAGCTATACTGTGATTCTTGGTGGTGGAATATGTGCACTCATGAAGGGATGGGTGTTCGAGAATTGTATAACTGAGACTTAAACCTGAAAACTTTGTAACTTTCCACATGGTGACTCAATAAAAAAAAAAATTTTTTAATTAAAAATAAATATTTTTTTTTAAAAAAGGCATTTGAGAAACCTAGAAAAGGACCTAATTCCATGTCTTGTTTGGTAATGGGGACAAGTGAAACCAGTACAAAGAAAGAAAGAAGGAGAACAAGACCACAAGACCAGCTGAGACTGGGGCGGGTGTCCGAAGTGGGGAGGCGGACAGGGGTCCCTACCAGTCTCCTCCGGCTATTTTGAACAGCCCCGTGGGGAGCAAAAATCAGAAATCAATGAATTCAAATCAGGATCCTCATTGGCCTCCAAACCCCGGGCACTTCTGGTCCTTCCAAACATGGAGTCCAAAACACAAATCCCTAGTGTGTTGAGAGTCACACTAACCAACTAGTGAGGCTGAGGCATATCTGCAGAGCCAGCTTAATGTTTTAGCTCTGTGTCACCTCCCACTTACAATACAGAATGATACCACTCCACCCCAAGGCAATTAAAAATGCAGATGGTACCTATATTTTCAACACACGTACACCTGATTCCCTGTTTCTTCGATGACAAAGTTCATTTTTTTCAATATTTTTGAGCGGGGGGAGGGGCAGAATGATAGTACAGCAGGTAAGGAGTTTGCCTGGTATGCAGCTGACCCAGGTTCAATCCCCAGCACCCCATATAGTCCCCTAAACCCCTGAACACCACCAGGCATAATTCCTGAGTGTGGGCCAAAATACAAAAATTAAAATATAGTACCTTTGAGGGACAGGGAGAGTTGATGGTAGAAAAATTGTCTGTGTGAGGCCCTGGGTCGGATTCTTGGCACAACAGAAAGAAGAGAGATGCTCCCTGCCTTTGAGTTTGGACGTTGGGAAGAATGAATCTTTGGTTATCTAGTTTCTCTTAGCTGAAGACTGTGTGTGGATGATTCAGCCGTAATCAAGTAAAAACATTGTTTGATGTTTGACTCAAAAACATTGTATGATTGAAACCCAACCACAAAAGTTTTGTAACTGTATCTCATGGTGATTTAATTGTTAAAAAATTAAAATAAAAAAGTCCTCACTAAGGCCAGAGAGTACCAGGGTTAAGACACACCCCTTGTATCCTCATCCGGGTACCGCCAGGGGTCGCTCCTGAGCACTGTCTGGGTGTGACCCAGTGGGGGTCCCCACTCTCACCCCATCCCCAACACTTCAGAAACGAAAATTCCAGGTGGATACTTCTCTTGATTTAACCAAAGTGGAGATGGGGAAAAGACAAGGACATAGAAACCTGGGCCTTCTAAATAATGAGATTTTTCTTTCTCCTCCCGTGATAATATTGGTGATCAATTCAAAAGACTAATAATAGTCTACACTTAGTTGTTTCATGAAAGAATTGGATATCTGTTGTTTCCGTGCAGAAACTTTAAATTTAATTATCAAATAGTACAATCTTAAAGTTTCCCAAATTGGACCACGGATTTTTCCAAACATCTTCCAGGACTGATTTTAAAGTCTGAAAATTAAAGGGAAATTTTAAAACACATATTTTTTTATTAATGAATCATCGTGAGGTACAGTTACAGACTTACAAACTTTAGTGTTTGCGTTTCAGTCATACAATGATCGAGTACCCATCCCTCCACCAGTGCCCATTCTCCACCACCAATGGTCCCAGTATCCCTCCCACCCCACCCCCACCCCACCCTGCCTCTGTGGCAGGGCATTCCCTTTTGCGCTCTTTCTCTCCTTATGGGTGTTGTGGTTTGCAGTAGAGGTACTGAGCGGTACATTCGGTCTATAGTCTACTTTCAGCCACCTCTCCCATCCCGAGCGGTTCCTCTAAGCACCCCATGCTTGGTGGTCAAAAGGGAAAATTTTCAAGGCAAAAAAAAGCACGCGTTCCCGCAGCAGGCAATTGGCTTGCCTGTTTATTTACACACACGTAGATGTCCTTTTGCAATCTTGAAAGCAAGCAAAGGGGAAGGTCGAAAGCCTTTCCCGGTAGGTCTGTTTATCCCAGACTTTATCATTAGAGAGAATTGCATTTAGCTGGCCAGAGGCTAGGAGAAAGGAAGGAAATAGTAATATAAATAGGGGTAAGGTCTGAAAACATTCATGGTGAAAGAGTGCCCCCTCCTGGTCTTATGGAGAAAATTTGAGAACTTCTGGCCAAAGTCACAAATTTGAATTCAAATCATCCCTAAACCTTCAGGGGTGCGCAGAAGTGAACCCCAGTAATAAAGAAATTACACCCGAGTACAGTATCAGAAAATCCTAGGACCCCCCCCACCGGCCCCAAAGCACAACGCAGAAAAGACATCTGCACTCCTATGTTCGTTACAGCACTGTCCACAATCGCCAAAATACGGAAACAACCCAAACTACAAACCGATGATTGGAATACTATTCAGCCGTAAGAAAAGATAAAGTCATGCATTTGCTGCAATAAGGTCCTGGAAAGTCTCATGTTGAGCGGAATCAGCCAGAGGGAGAGGAACAGGCTCGGAATGATCTCTCCTATGCAGGGTATAAAGTAACCTCAGAGGGGCATACCAGATGCCCAAACGCAATAGAAATGGAGAGCAGAAGAACTGGTCTTCAGTAGGAAGCTCGGCACTGGGGCAGGAGTTGGGGGGATGAGTAAGGGAACGCGAAGACAATGGGGGAAGGGAAAGTGCCTGCCAGAGGCAGGCTGGGGGCGGGAAGGAAACTGGGGGCGTTAGTGGGAGGTAGTGGAACGCTGGTGAAGGGATGGGTGTTGAAACAACATAGTCCTGAAACTCAATCAGAAATATTTTTGTAACTTTGTAATTCATGGTGATTCAAGAATTTTTTTTTTTAATGAAATGTCAAGGGGCTGGAGCAATTGTACAGCGGGTAGGGCGTTTGCTTTGCCCGTGGCCAACCCGGGTTCAATTCCCAGCATCTCATATGGTCCCCCGGGCACTGCCAAAAGTAATTCCTGAGTGCAGAGCCAGGAGTAACCCCTGTGCATTGCCGGGTGTGACCCAAAAAGAAAAAGAAATGTCAAGACACAGTTGCACTGTCGTCCCCTTGTTCATCAATTTGCTAAAGTGGGCACCAGTAACGTCTCCATTGTGAGACTTGCTGTTACTGTTTTTGGCATATCAAATACGCCACGGGTAGCTTGCCAGGCTCTGCCATGCGGGCAAGATACTCTCGGTAGCTTGCTGGGCTCTCGGAGAGGGACAGAGGAATCGAACCCGGGTCAGCCATGTGCAAGGCAAACACCCTACCGGCTGCGCTATCACACCAGTCCAAGACACAATTACCATATATTAAAACCTTCGGAGTCTGAGCAGTAGTATGGTGGGTAGGGCATTTGCCTTGCATGCGACGGATCAGGTTTGAACACTGTCATCCTATATGGTCCCCCTCTGAGCCCACCAAGAATGGTTCCTGAATGCAGGCAGAGCCAGGAGTAAGCTCTGAGCGCTGCTGGGCGTGGCCAAAACCAAAAACCCATCCCACACACACACCAAAAAATATTGTTTTCATGACTACTATTTCTTTTACATATTGCATGAGTCACTCTTTAAATGTTTAATAAACATTCACTTTGCCAGAAAAATTCAAAGAAAAGCCCGTGAAAAATGAAAGCTTATTCACCATCTCACTCCATCGTCTTCTTCCCTGGTTCAAGGAAGCAAATCAGAATTATCCTCTTAGGGTGAGGCACCATTTCTAGAGGAGAACCTTCTGGAAGAAGAAGCCAAAGAAACAGCAACTCGGGAAGTCTCAGGCCACTCGGGGGTCCCTGACCCAATTTGCGCCACAAAAAAAAAACTTGCAGTTTGAAGCTTGGATTGATCCAAACGGGAGCTGGGCCAGGGCTCACGGTCTGTTTTCTTAACTGGGCGTGAGGGAGAGCCGGGGAAGCTCACTGGAAACCTCCACACCTGCCAACCAGCTGACGGTTTGTTTACCCGCTGCTGTGTGTGCCTTGGCGCTTTGTTTGTTTGCTTGCTTGTTTGTTTTTTCACCACTCCCCATGGTGCTCAGGGCTTACACCTGGCTCTGTACTCAGGGATCACGCCTGGCATTGCCCAGGGGACCAAATGGGGTGCCAGGGACAAAACCCAGATCGATGGCGTGCAAGATGAGCGTCCTACCCGCTGCACTAATCGCTCTGTCCCATCTTCCCTTTTTTTTTCACATTTACTATTTACAGAAACTAAAAGACAGGCTAGAAAGATAGTGCAGAAGGTTAAGTCGCTTGCCAGGCTTATAACCGAGCATGTTCCATTCAGGGCTACGTGATTCCTTGAGCACTGCCAGGAGTCACTACTGAGCACTGCCAGAGGTAGCCCCCAAATTGGAAAAAAAAAAAGGGGGGGAGAAAAAAAAACACTACAAAATATAGTCATTTCCAGGGCTGGAGCAATAGTACAGCGAGTTGGGGAGTTGGGTGCTTGCCTGGCACGCTGCTGAGTGCTTCTATCCCATTTGATCACCTGGGCACTGTGTCAGGAGTAATTCTTGAGCGCAGAGCTGGGAATAAGTCTGGGCATGCCCCAGTGTGGCCCCCAAAACAAAAAACCAAACAAACAAAAAAGATAATCACTTCCTTTGCAACCTGTCCTTGTGGGACAATACGGATCACACAAACCATTTCAAGTAAACAACTCAGGGGTGGTGAATCCATTCCGTATCTTGTGCAACATCATTTCCAAACCTTTGCCGCGGCCCCCCACCACAATGCCTCCTCTTCCCCCAGGGCAGCGAGTCAAGGTGAGAACCCAAGCCCTGAGCTCCGGCTCAGAACCAGCGATGCTGGAGAGAGAGAACCACAAAAGCCTGTGGTTCTCCGGTTCCATGAGCCGCCCCAGCCACCACGGTCAAGTGTCCAGACCCATCTGTTGGGACACCCACTCGAGCTGTCCCCTGGGTGGCATGGCGCTCGCTACACCTTGACATCATCCTCCAGTTAAACTCCTCTCCACTCAGTGTCTACACACCTTGGGATTCCAGTGCGGATTCAAGTCTCAGGTTCCCCCCTCCCCCCACAAGATGGTTCCAAGATGATGACTTGCAAGGAACCTTCCACATCCCGTGGGCGCTGGTTCTAAAGGCGCTGCGGCACTGCAGGTCGACCAGCAGGGGGCCCCAGAGAGGCGCCTCACCTGAACTCAGAGGCGGTACCTTCCACGGGCCCTTAAATCTGGAGCGGGAGGTAAACAGTTGAATTAGCAGGTACAGGCTGGAGTGATAGCACAGTAGGTAGGACGTTTGTCTTGCACGCTTCCGACCAGGGTTTGATCCCTCCGCCCCTCTCGGAGAGCCCGGCAAGCTACCGAGAGTATCTAGCCCGCAAGCTACCAGGGGCATATTTAATATGCCAAAAACAGTAACAAGTTTCACAATGGAGAGAGACGTTACTGGTGCCCGCTCGAGCAAATCCATGAGCAACAGGATGACAGTGACACAGCTGCCAGCTTTCTGTTATCTTTCTATTCCTGATCCCTTTATTAAGGTAAGGAGCATTTTCCTGCTGTACGCTGCTTGAGTTAGTTAGATGTATGACTTCTCAAGGAAAATTAGGTCCAGTAATTTTCAGTTGCATTAGAAAATGCGACTGAAGGAGAGAAAGATAAAGTTTTTGCCTGTGATTGATGGCACCATTCTCATTAAAATCCCCTGCGCACTTTGAAATATATCAATCCAATCCCAGAGCAGAGTTCCTTTGGGTTAAAAAGAAAAAAGCTCGGACAGATTCTTCCCAGCTCACCTCCCCCCTCACTCTGGCAAACTCACCACCTACCTTCTAAGTGGTTCAACTCCTTCCTCTCTGGGTTCACCTGCAAAGGAAAAAACTTGAGACTGCCCAAAAGTGTCCACCAGGGGGCGGTCGAGTATGCAAGGGATGTAAACTTGGACAAAACGTTTTTTTATTTTTATTTTTTTAATTGAATCACTGTGAGATAGACCCTTACAAAACTGTTCATGATTCAGTTTTAGTCATACGGTGATCCAACACCCATCCCTCCGCCAGTGTACATTTCCCAGCACCTGTGTCCCCCAAACAACCCACAAGGCATGTTTTAATGGAAGGATAACAGAGGCGGGTGGGTGGTTTCTTATCCTTGTTAACAAAGTAAACGCACAAAGGAAATGCCACCGGGGACTTTTAGAGGCTACACCACTTCGTTTTCTTCCCAAAAACGCAAGGATGCAAATCCATCCTTGTCATTCTAGCATTCTTAGAAACCGATGCATTTCTGGCTGGTGGTGGATGAATTTGCACAGGTTTCTGTCTCTCTACGTGAATTTCTAATCCTGGCCACGGACACGAGGGAAAAGCTACTGGAACATCAGCCACGATTTCTCTGAGCCTCCTTTTCTCACCTCTAATAGACACAAGAATAGTTGCTCCAAATCCCTGAGGCTTTCATGAAAACCAGACAGAACCATGTATAAAATGATGCAAATGTCAGGTAAAAGGCGTAGAGGGGAAAGTCACTACTCGTTTGTTTTCTTTTCTCAATTATCCAAAAACTTCATCTAAAATTATTAAATTTGACTGCGGGGCGGTTATTGTTGTTGTTTGGTTTTTCTTTTTGGTAGTATTTGAGAGTCTTGCTGTGTTCACTGAAAAGAGATCTTTGAAACCCTTATAAAGTATGTTCCTTGGGGCTGGAGTGATAGCACAGTCGGTAGGGCGTTTGCCTTGCACGCGGCCGACCAGGGTTCAATTCCCAGCATCCCATATGGTCCCCCAGCACCGCCAGGGGTGATTCCTGAGTGCAGAGCCAGGAGTAACCCCTGTGCATCGCCAAGTGTAACCAAAAAAAAAAAAAAAAGTATGTTCCTTTTAAGACTAATGTATCTGTTGGGAGGGGGTTGTTTGGGGCCACTACCGGTAGTGCTTAGAGTTTACTCCTGGCTCTGCAGTCAAGAATTGTTCCTGGTGGTTCCTGGGGGAACGTATGGGATGCTGGGGCTTGAACCCAGGTTGACCACATGCAAGGCAAACAAACGCCTTCCCCGCTGTACTTCGCTCCGGCCCAGGCTCTGTGTATTTATAAGCACCAGGCGTGGGCCAAGGAGGGTTACTCTCAGCCAGCGCATTTGCTTGGCAGATGTAAAGCCCTGAGTTCCACACCCACAGCCCCACAAGGAAATGAAAACACATCCAGGTATTTCTTTTTTTTTTTTAATTTATTTATTTTTAATTAGAGAATCACCGTGAGGGTACAGTTACAGATTTATACACTTTTGTGCTTATACTTCCCTCATACAAAGTTCGGGAACCCATCCCTTCACCAGTGCCCATTCTCCACCACCCGTAAACCCAGTGTCCCTCCCACCCTCCCCAATCCCATCTCCCCCCCACCCCACCCTGCCACTGTGGCAGGGCATTCCCTTCTGTTCTCTCTCTCTAATTAGCTGTTGTGGTTTGCAATAAAGGTGTTGAGTGGCCGCTGTGCTCAGTCTCTAGCCCTCGTTCAGCCCGCAACTCCCTTCCCCCACATGGCCTTCGACTACAATGTAGTTGGTGATCGCTTCTCTGAGTTGACCTTTCCCCGGAACGTGAGGCCAGCCTCGAAGCCATGGAGTCAACCTCCTGGTACTTATTTCTACAGTTCTTGGGTGTTAGTCTCCCACTCTGTTATTCTATATACCATAGATGAGTGCAATCTTTCTATGTCTGTCTCTCTCTTTCTGACTCATTTCACTCAGCATGAAACTTTTCATGCCCATCCACTTAACTACAAAATTCTTGACCTCCTTTTTTCTAACAGCTGCATAGTATTCCATTGTATAGATGTACCAAAGTTTCCTCAACCAGTCATCCGTTCTGGGGCATTCGGGTTTTTTCCAGATTCTGGCTATTGTAAACAGTGCTGCGATGAACATACATGTGCAGATGTTGTTTCGATTGTACTTTTTTGCCTCTCTGGGATATATTCCCAGCAGTGGTATTGCTGGGTCAAATGGGAATTCAATATCTAATTTTTTGAGAGTCGTCCAAATTGTTTTCCAGAAGGGCTGAACCAGTCGGCATTCCCACCAGCAGTGAAGAAGGGTCCCTTTCTCCCCACATCCTCTCCAACAGCGGTTGCTTTTGTTCTTTTGGATGTGTGCCAGTCTCTGTGGTGTGAGGTGGTATCTCATGGTTGTTTTGATCTGCATCTCTCTGATGATTAGTGATGCAGAGCACTTTTTCATGTGCCTTTTGGCCATTCGTATTTCTTCCTTGGTAAAGTTTCTGTTAATTTCTTCGCCCCATTTTTTGCACATCCAGGTATTTCTGACGCACCAGGTACACTGTATAGACCACAGCTGGGGATACCGGATGGGAGGGGCCTCCGAGGGGGGTGGGCCGAGAGGAGGGGGCATGTCTTAGAAGTCCCTGCGTGGAAACCACAACACGCAAAAGGAGAGAGAGAACAAAATGGTATACCCTGCCACAGAGGCGGTGTGGGGAGGGGGGACGGGATTGGAGGGTGGGAGGGATACTGGGTTCATTGGTGGTGGAGAATGGACACAGGTGGACAGATGGGTTCTCAAACATTGTATGAGGGAAACACAAGCACGAAGATGGGTAAATTTGTAACTGTACCCTCATGGTGACTCACTAATTTAAAAAATAAATTAATTTTTTTAAAAAAAGAAGTACCTGCGTGGGAAGGGGCAGCAGGGAGGGGGTGGTGGGCGTGGGCGCAGAGCCATAGTCCAGTCGGTAGGGTGTCTTGCACGCGACCCACCGGGTTCACTCTCTGGCATCCCATTGGGTCCTCTGAACGCACCCAGGAGTAATTCCTGAGTGCAGAGCGGAACGAAAAGTATCTTCTGAGCATCTCGGGGCATGGACCAAAACCCAAAGACAAAAACAAAAGAAAAAGAAAAAACGCAAGATATGAAGCTGTGTCCCTAAAGCAGAGTCTTGCCAACTAATGGGAAACCGGAGCTGGAGCGATAGTACAGCGGGTAGAGAGTTTGCCTTGCACGCGGCCGACCCGGGTTCGATTCCCAGCATCCCATATGGTCCCCTGAGCACTGCCAGGGGTAATTCCTGAGTGCAGAGCCAGGAGTAACCCCTGTGCATCGCTAGGTGTGACCCCCCCCCCCAAAAAAAAGCTCAAACTTGAGGGAAAGACAAAAATAAAGGCAAATTAAAAAACAGAAAAAGAAAAGAAAAAAAGTACAATAGATAGGGTGCTTGCCTTCCAGGCAGTCGACCTGTGTTCAATCCCTAGCATCCCATATGGTCCCCTGAGCACCGCCAGAAATAAATCCTGAATGCAGAGCCAGGAGTAACGCCTGAGCACCGCCAGGTGTGTGGCCCAAAAAACAAAAGAGAAGGGAAGAAAGATTTTCTTGGACACCAAAGATGGCTTGGGTTTGATCCCTGAAAACTTCCAGATGTGGCCCAACCAAAACAAAAAAGTTTTCTTTCTCTCCGTGTGTATCTCTCTCATTGGCTTATAATAGTACAGAATTCAATAAAAGCGTGAAATCAGGGACACAGCTTAAACGCTCCTCTTTGTGATTTGTACACGGTCCGAAAACCCCCCTGGCCACACTTCTGTTGCCGAGGAAAGACATCCACAAGCGCGCCCGCCCACACAGACAGGAAGCGGGGCTCCCGCGGAGACACTCCCCCCGTGCAGAAAGGATTGGGGTTCTGCCGCTGAAACCCTCCCCAGTCCGGGCAGGGTTGGGGTTCTGCCCCTGAAACCCTCCCCCATCTTAAAAGTTGGGGTTCTGGGAATTGGGGCTGGAGTGATAGCACAGCGGGTAGGGCATTAGCCTTGCAGGCGGTCAACCCTGGTTCGATTCCCGGCATCCCATATGGTCCCCTGAGCACCGCCAGGAGTAATTCCTGAGTACAGAGCCAGGAGGAACCCCTGAGCATCTCTGGGTGTGACCTAAAAAGCAAAAAAAAAAAAAAAGGTTGGGGTTCTACTGCTGAGAGACCCTCCCCTGTCCCACAGGGCTGGGGTTCTGCCACTGTAAGACCCTCTCTGCAGCTCCATCCCCAGAAGAGACAGGGACATTCCTCTCCATCATCACTGCCACACCCCCGACTTCGTCCCTCTCTTCCTCCCCCCCCCCCCCGCCACACACACACACAAGCACACACACACTCTTCCTTTCTGTGATGTTCCAGAAAAGAAAGGCACAACTGTGCCCATTTCGGACTCATGGCTCGGGAACACACACTGAGAAAAGCAGAGGAGGAACAGGTAAGACCAGTGCGGGAGGTCGGCTGGGACCTCGTGTGTGCGCGGTGGACAGAAGCTCTGAAGCCACCCGCCCTCCAAGAACGCTCTCGGCTCTCGTCCCGCGGGCCACTACTCGGCTCCGTGCAGCTAGAAGGCCGTGTTCCCCAGGTGGCTTAGAGCTGGTGGAAACTCCAGCTCCTTGTAGCGGCTGCAGAAACTCCAGCCAGCCTCCAGGAGAGGCTGCGGAAAGGAGACCCTTAGATTTTGTTCCCTCCGTGGTCTTACCTCTGCATCTACAAACAAGCAAAACCACACTGTGTTAAACCACTCAGGGCCACTCCCAGCTCTGTGCTCAGAGGTCACCCCTAGTAGTGCTGGGGGACGATGAGGTGACAGGAATCAAATGCAGGCTCCTTGTATGCAAAAAAATTAAAAATAAAAAAATTATGTGTTCAGGGGCTGGAGGGATAGTACAAAAGGTTTGCCTTACATGTAGTCGATTAATTTTTTAATTAATAAATTTAATTTTTAATTGAATCACAGTGAGATAGTTACAAAGTTGTTCATGATTGGATTTCAGTCATATAACGTTCCAACACCTGTCTCTTCACCAGTGTATGTTTCCCGCCACTAATGTCCCAAGTTTCCCTTCCAGCCACTGCCTCTATGGCAGACACGTTTCTCTCTCTGCTCTCTCTCTCCCTCTCTCTCTCCCTCTCTCTCTCTCTCTCTCTCTCCCCTCCCTCCTTCCTCCCTCCATCTCTCTCTCTCCCTCCCTCCCTCCTCCCCTTTGGCCACTATGGTTTGCAATACAGATGCTGAAAGGTTATCAGGTAAAGCTTATCAGGTGTTTTCCTTTCACCTACTTTGAACATTCAGGAACCAGAGCCAACCTGGATTTTTGATTCCCGGCATCCCACCTGGTCCTCTGAGCACCACCAGGAGTAATTTCTGAATGCAGAACCAGAAGTGACCCCTGAGCATCTCTCTGTGTGGCCCCTAAACAGACAAACAAAATCATGTGTTCAGCCTGTCGAGTTCTCTGCAGCCACCGGCTTCCCTCGCTTGACTTGGTTGTGAATTCGTCCTCAGAAAAGATCTCCACAGCGTGAAGCCCTACCAGGGCCGGACTTCCCCCGGAAGTGCCCTGAGTTGTTTGTCTGCTCAGTGCCATGCAGTGGACATAAACCCACCCATTCCCTCAAGAGTGCTGGCTGCGGGGCTGGAGCAATAGCACAGTGGAGAGGGCGTTAGCCTTGCACGCGGCCAACCTGGGTTCGATTCCCAGCATCCCTTATGGCCTCCCAAGCACTGCCAGGAGTAATTCCTGAGTATATGAACCAGGAGTAACCCCTGTGCATTGCCGGGTGTGACCCAAAAAGAAAAAGAATAAGAGTATTGGTTGCGTGAGGATGACTGTGTTCCGTGTTTGGATTTCTCCAGGACACGGAACAATACACACATTCGCTGAGCAAAGGAATGGCTTGTCCCAGGCAAGCAGCCAAGGCTGGTCCCTTTGCAGCTTTCAGTGAGTGTCGCTGCTTCAATTGCCCAGCAGAGACCCATCGGGCATTGGATAGATCCTTTTGGCAGGGCACATAATCACGTCCAGCAAGAACCGAGAACCTCTAGCGGCCGGACACGCCACTGACTCCAGCTGATTCAGGATGCTGGGAGTCAGTCAGCCACTGAACGGGTTTGTGCCCAGTGCTCAGCACGTGGGCACGGATGGTCATGACCTTCATCCAAGGCTGCTGGGCTGGCAGATTTTGTTTTGGGGTCACACCTGATGATGCTCAGGGCTTACTCCTGGCTCCGCACTCAGGAGTCACTCCTGGCGGTGCTCAGGGCATGCTGGGGATGAAACCCAGGTCAGTCACAGTGCCAAGGCAAACGCCTTCCCTGCTGTATTATTGCTCCAGCCTTAGCAGGACATGTTCTTGCCGTGAAATTATCTGAGTCTCGGGGCTGGAGCAATAGCACAGCGGGGAGGGCGTTTGCCTTGCACGCGGCCTACCCAGGTTTGACTCCCAGCATCCCATATGGTCCCCTGAGCACCGCCAGGAGTAATTTCTGAGTGCAGAGCCAGGAGTAACCCCTGTGCATCACCAGATGTGACCCAAAAAGCAAATAAATAAATAATGTCTCTTACAAGGGAAAAAGTTCTATTCATGCAATACCCACAATTATGATGGAATCAGCCCCCAAGGAACCCCACCTTCTAATCGCACCCAACCCAGTGAATAAGAGTTTGGCGTGTACTGAACAGGGGGTGGGGACCTACAGAAGGTGAGTGCTTTATGGGGTGTTGGGAAAGCCTTAGTCTTGCTCTAGATGGTGGGTCCATGGTGGTGTAGATAGGAAAAGACTTGCCCATTTATTTTCTCTCTGGCATACTGTATTAAGTACGTGCAATACTTAGCTCTTAAAACTCATTTCTATGGGGCTGGAGCGATAGTCCAACAGGTAGGGCATTTGCTTTGCACGTGGCTGACTCAGGTTTGATTCCCAGCATCCCATATGGTCCCCTGAGCACCGCCAGGAGTAATTCCCGAGTGCAGAGCCAGAAGGAACCCCTGTGCATCGCCAGGTGTGACCCCCCAATAATAATAATAATAATTTCAACAAGGGCTGGAGCGATAGCACAGCGGGGAGGGTATTTGCCTTGCACGCAGCCAACCCGGGTTCGATTCCCAGCATCCCATATGGTCTCCTGAGTGCAGAGCCAGGAGTAACCCCTGTGCAGAGCCAGGTGTGACCCCCCCCCAAAAAAAGAAAAAATAATAATTTCAACAAAGGTGTCACTCCCTTTTTGTTGGTTTCCTTGTTAGGTTTCTTTTTTCCTGGGCCACCTCTGGCAGTGCTCAGGGGTTACTTGGGGCTCTGCACTCAGGAATCACTCCTAGTGGACTCAGGAGAGCAGATGGGAGACTGGGGCTTGAACCCAGGTCAGCCACGTGCCAGGCAAGTGCCCTACTTGTTGCACTCTCTGGGTCCCTGGTCCCTGGAATAACTCTTCTAATTTCTTTTGACTCATCTAGTTCTCAGCTAACAAAGCAGCAATGGTTTGGGGGTCTTTCCAGAGCTTTGTGATTATAAGCCCACTTTGCCAGCTTGCTTCCTTTCCCCCCCAAAGAATTTTCATTTCTATCATGTCAAAATTTCTTCCACAAGAGACAACCAGAGGCTTTTCCTGTAGAATCTGCTGCCATGTAGGGGTCGGAGTGAAAGTCAGGCGTATGTCTTGTATGTGGCCCATCCTGTTCGATCCCTGGCAATGCACAAGGTCCCCCACGCACCACCAGGAGTGATTCCTGAGGGCTGAGCCACGAGTAAGCTCTGAGCATCGGCATGTGTGACACCATCACCCCACCCCCACACAAAAAAAATGCCCTACCATTTATTCTTTTAGGGAAATGGGACTCAGGGCAGAAAGCACACGCCCACATGCCCCTCTACACACCCCCCAAAGCCTTATGACATGGTAATTCCAGGGGGCTCCCACATTCAGGGTGAGTGATCTCACTGAGGTGTGCACACCCGTGGCTTTTTGCGCCCCCCCCCCTGCAAGTGCTGTATTTGAGAGGCCAGAGGGCTACAACAGTGGGAAGGCACTTGTGGGGCACACGGTCAACCCAGGTTCGATCCCTGGCCCTCCATGCAGTCCCCCAGGAAAGATCCCTGAGAGCAGGACCAGGAGTGGGCCTTGACACCTCCAGGTGTGGTCCAAAAAATACAAACAAATTGATTTTTACTTTAAAAATTAGTAACATTGGGGCCGGAGAGATAGTACATCAAGTTGGGTGTTTGCCTGTTACAACGGCTGACCCGAATTCGATCCCCAGCATCCCATAGGGTCCCCCAGCACCGCCAGGACTAACTCCTGAGTATCTCAGGGTGTGACCCAGAAAAGCAATAAATAAATAAATAATTAGTAATGCCAAGGACCATAAAGTATATGAAATTGGGGGGGAGGAAAATAATGTGAAATTATGACTCCATTCTCAAAGGTATTCTTGTTATGAATAGTACTGTAACTCGAATTTTTTTTTTTTGAGGTGTCACAATTCATGAAACTGCTGAAGTCGTTATTTCTTACTTGACGAGCAATACTTTCCGACGATGCTGCTTGCCCACGCTGGGCTCCTACTCGCCCTTCCACCACCCCCACGCTGACAAAGACGGACACAGAACTCCCCAGACACTTTTCAATATTTTTATTGTTTGACAGGCATTTACAACGTTCCATTCATAGACCTAAAAACATAAAAATAGACCTTCTTTCAGCTTATAAAAGAAATATATAAGAACTTTTGACATAGACACGTCATGACCTTATGTACAAGAGACAATGGCGCCCTCTCCCAGCAGCGGCCTGGCGGGCCTTCCCTGACGGACTGTCGCCCTGGGGCTTGAACACGTGACTCGGAGAAGCTTCCGTTGGACCATCCGGGTACAATCGAACTGGAGATGGTGAGGGACAATGCAGTGTGGTACAAAGGGTATATAGAAACCATTCTAAAGCTTTATTATTATTATTATTATTTTTTTAAGAAAAAATCAGAAGATTTAGCAAAAATTTAATAGAATAAAACTTTCCAAAGATCAAGCTCAGAGCCCTGGAAACCCATACAGAGGAAGGGTGCGGGGTGGAAAGCATTTTCAGGCAAGCAGAGGCCGAGAGCATGGTGTTCTGACGTCTCTATTGTCTGGAAATATAAAGTCATAACCGATTTTTATAAAATATAATTCCTAAAGCTACTATAAAATTCAGGTCCTTTAAAGTACCTACTGATGTGTCAAACACCAAATAGATAACTTCTTCCCCAGCCCACCCACCCCCAAAAAAAAGAAAGTTTTCATATTATTTAAACCCTTCTTAGGAAGTGGACATTGTGAAATGGGAAAGGAAAAAAAAGCTATAAACCTTTTTCTTTAAAAAAAAAATCATTTTGAAAGTGCTTTTTAATTTGTTTACGTTCTCCCTATTTGGAAATCTGTTTAGAACATTATGACCTTTTTTTTTTTTTAAAGCAAGTTTACCCTGTTTTGTTGGCGTGAAGAAGTGTTCGATGTAAGATGTGTTGTTGAACAGGTCGTTTTGTGAAGAGGTCTGGCTACGGACTGTCAGGGAAGGGCTAGGTAATCTATGGAGGAAGGATGCAACTTGGATGGGGTAAACAGCCAACGATCACCATGGCAACCCCAAGAGGCGTCTCCCCTCTCCCACCACGTGCAACAGACACACACACTTGCCCGTTTGAGTGTCATGTTCAATCCAACCAAGTTCCCCTCTCAAATAGAGATTCAAACATTAACAAACAAAAATAATAAAAATAAAACAACTCCCTACCCCCCCTCCCCAGAAACCCCAAAACAACATCAACAAACAACGAAAAACCGAATCTACTTTCTGGGGGCGGGGTGGGAGGGAGGGGTGGGAAGTGTCTCCAAAGCATGAGCATCATATTGGCCTTTCATATATAAATATAAAATCACCGTGACTCACTCTCTCTGTTAAAGGTAAAATCCTCACTTTTTAAAACTCAGAGTTACACTAACACTGTAAAATTCTCATCTGTCTCATCTGTCTCCCCCCCATCTCAGATAAAATAGAAAAAATAGTGTTTTTTTTTCAAGTGATAAATTTGGATCTCTTTTTCAAAGAGTTTGGCATCTTTATAATTCTATGCAAAACTAGAACTTTCGAACACTGACATCAAGTAAGACCAGCCACTGACCGAAACAGAAGAGAGAAACAAACAAAAAAAGAAGAAGAAAAGAAAAGAAAATTGGGGTGGGGTGTGAGGGAATCATGGACACATAAATCGCAAACCACCACCCTCTCCTCACGCACCCTTGAAATACACAGAAATGCTCAGACGCTTAAGGGCGGGGGCGGAAGGGGGTTCGAACACTCTCAGCTGTCCAGTTGCTCTGCTCCGGCCTTGAAGGTGAACCAACCACCCGCGGCCAGCTCCCGGCTGGACTTCAGACACGGATGTCAGGGACGACTTGTTCTGTGTCCCCGGGTCCAGCTCCTCTGTGGTCGGGTCCCCGCATCCTGGCGGGGTGGGGTGGGTCCATGGGCTTTCCAGGGTCGGAGGACACGTTGCAGCGGGGCATGTGTTTTTCCGATTCCTTGGAACCTGCTTGGTGGCCACGGCACCCGGAGCCCTTAGTCCTGTAGCTGCCGCCTGGGGATGCTCCTAGTGATGCGTTCCGGTGCCGTTCCCGGTGACGCAGTGGACTTGGGACCATGTGGCTTCCGAACAAAGTCTGCTGCCAGGCGTGCGTGCGTGCGTGCGTGCGTGCACTTGTGTGTGTGTGTGTGTGCATGTGCAAGAGTGCATGACCTAAGGGAAGGTGCCCCTCCTCTTCCAGGGGTGCACAAGGGGGAGGGAGGAGTCAAGGGCAGGGCGGGGATGGGCAGGAAGGAAAATTCTCGAGACGCGAACACACACGCGCACATATGAACACAAACGGACACATGTGCATACATGCACACGCACGCGCGCACATATGCACACAAACGGACACACGTGCATACATGCACACACACACGCCCACACGCGCGCACACACGCCCACACACGCGCGTTAGTGGGGGGCCGGGGGGACACCGTCAGATCTCTGTGTTGAGTTTCCGGGACGGGGCAAAGTCCTCGCGCCGGACCCAGATGACCTCCTCGCCCGGCGACTCGGGGCCCCCATTGAGGCCCGACAGCGCCGCCTGCTTCTTGAGCTGCGTCATGCGCGACGCGTGGCTGTCCAGGGCGCGGCGGCCGCGCTCCCGCTGACCGAGGGACGCCGCCTGCAGCCGCTCCTGCAGCTCCCGGTCCTCGCCGCGCACCGCCTCGCAGAAGTCGTCGTCGTCGCTCAGGATGTCCGTCTCCTTGATGTCCTCCTGCTCCTCGTACTGAGCGAGGTCAAACTGCTCCTCCACCCAGCGGTCAGTGTCCCCGCCGCCGCCGCCGCCGCCACCGCTGCCGGGGGGCTGCTGGGGCTCCTTCTCGGGGCTGCTGGCCGAGATGGCATCGGAGTCAATGGTAAACCTGTTACGGGCCAGTCGCCGCCGCCTTCTCCCGAGGGACTTGCTGGGGGCGGACACTGCGCACACACACACACACACAAAAGTGTAAGAGATAAAAAATAAGGCCCGCCCGGCCCCGCGATGCTCTCACCCCGGGATGGCAAGTGGAGAGAGCAGAGGAGAGAGGGGTCACGATCCAACACTGGGGAGTGACTCCCGGTGCGCAGGGAAGGGCGTCAGGAGTCCATGGTCGCTATCAGCCCAAGACTTGCGGCCTTGGCCGTGCAGACCTCGGGGGTGGGGCGCAAGGGTGGGATGGGGGTGCGGGTGACGGGGGCAGGGAACTGATGTGACTCCCCCTCTTTTTCACTTAGGAAAGGGGTAAGGCAGAGTGTTACTTAATAGACTCTGCATCTTGGGGTTCCTCGGTGCCCTCAAGCTCATGGCACAGTGCTCCTAGGACACCCTCCAACCCACTCCCGACTATCCTAGATCATTTAGAAGAGGTCTTAAGGAAGGGTGGAGTAAGTTCCTAGATGTGGGCTGTTGTCTTCTTTTTTTTTTCTTCTAGAAACTACCATGGAAAGAGTGAATTGGCACTGGTCCAGATTACAGAGTTTTGTAGAAAACCACTGCCTCCCTCGAGGACTTGCACCAACATCCAAACTGGCACCCCCGTGGGGGTATTTACACGGAAGAGACGTTCTCAGAGACCAAGCTGCCAGCTCAGGGCCCGTCCTCTCTCTCTAACAAACCCCGGATGCACCGTGAGACCAAGAGACCAAGTCTACGTGCGCCTCGGCCACTCCCAGCCACCTTCGCCCACCACGGATTTCTTCTTCCACCCGAGCAATGCGACCACGGCATTGCCGGCAAGCAAATGAGCAATGAATCACAGACGCCCCCCCACCCAAGCAATGAGTCAGCCTTGTGCTACCCGAAGAGATGAAGAGAGAAGAAAACACAATTTCTGAATGCACACTTCCCCGATGGTCCTTGAAGTGAGCAGAATTCTTTCAAGAAAAAAAAATGACCTCCATTTGAGTATGCCAACAGCCCCGAGTACGCCAACGACTCCATTACCATGCAAGCTCTGTCTCTCTCTCACACACACACACACACACACACACACACACACACACACACACACACACACGGTGTATTGGGTGGAGAAGTGGTAGCTCCTTCCTTGCTGCCATCAGAGGCAAGAAGGTACAGTGCAGTGTGAGTTTTCCAGTGGGGAGAGGAGCATCAACAAACCCTGGGAGCCCCTTTCCAGAGGGGTGAGACCAGCAGGCTGCTGCCAAGCTGCCAGGAGGAGGAGGAATAGGAGGAGGAGGAGGAGGAGACTCTCTGGACATCTCAGTTACTGTCCGGTGCACCTTGACCTCAACCCCCAGCAGGCAGAGGCAAGGCCGGCGGGCTGTGGATGGGGCTCACTGGCTCCTCTGGCTGACCTCTGCCTAAGTTGCCACACTGCAACTGAGTGTTCTGTTCAACACTGACCAAATGGACAACATTCTCGACCACAGGGGAATGAAAGCTATGCCCAGGAAGACAGAAAAAAAAAAAAGCCAGGGCTGGGCGGGGAGGTAGGGAGAATTATCCTGCTTCTCTGATGGGAAAAAGGAAAACCATAATTCTCATTCAATGTTTTCTCCACAGGAGCGATAACACAGCAGGTAGGGCATTTGCCTTGCATGTGGCCAACCTGGGTTCGATTCCTTCGTTCCTCTCAGAGAGCCCAGCAAGCTACTGAGAGTATCTCGCCTGCACGGCAGAGCCTGGCAAGCTACCCATGGCGTATTTGATATGGCAAAAACTGTAACAAGTCTCACAATGGAGACATTACTGATGCCCGCTCAAGCAAATCGATGAACAATGGGATGGCAGTGATACAGTGCTATAGTTTTCTCCACACTGCCCCGGTGCAGTCAGGATCTATCCAATCACCAGGCCAGAACTATCTCCACGCAATATACAGCTGTAGGAAAGATCTGCTAACAGGCTGGATGCCGATGTACTTAGGAGCAAAGTGTCACGCATAAGATGAGTGACAGATGACAAAGGAACAGGTGTGATGACGATATCATGGAAAATATTAATAGTAGACCACAGATGGCAGGTGTGACTGTACAAGACTCTTTGAGCTGCTCTATACATCTGATATTTTTCCTCAGGAAATGTTAGAATATTAATTTTTTAAAAAGCACGAGTGTCACTGGATTGCCAGCAAATGTTCACCTAAGCTAAGTACTCAGTACTGGCACAGGATACAGCCTGTTCCCAACGTACTGTCCTGTTCAAACCGAACAGACGGAGAAACGGACTAGCTGGGTACTGGAGGCAAGATGAAGCACAAGCAAACAACCGCAAAGGAAGCCTCGCTGGATTCCAGGAGAGAATCTTTGGCCTTGGATTATCTGAGGGTCACCATGCCAGCCCTGTGCTGGCCGCTCAGTGGGTGAACTCTTCTAACATGAAGATCCCCATGACAATGAGGTGCTTCCAAAGCAGAGATTTAAAAAAACAAAGTTCCTCTGGCCTCTAAAGGACCATCAGGCAAGACCTCCCCATCCCCATCAGCCAAAGCTAAGGGGCTTTTTCCCTGTGACAGGATGCTCGTGGAAGTTGTGGGGGCTGGCTTTCCCTCCCTTCTGACTGGATCTCAGCAGGGAGACAGCTGGGCGCCCTCCAAAATAAACCTGCTTAGATTCAAAAGAGCTCTGAGACTCTGAATTTAGAATCACCGATTAACCACTGACACCTGGGCAATGCCAGGTAAAGCTGGCAGAGGCTGGAACATTCTAAGGAAAACATTCCCTGAGGAGCAAAAAGGAACAGATGATTGGCTCCACTGGGAGCTATGTAGGGCAGCTTTCTCACAGGACGAGCCCACAGGAAACTGTGGATATGGAGCTATCAGACCCTCAGGATGCCTCGGAGAACCTGACCAGGCACAGTGTGTATACCACACCAGCTTTGAAATAAACGCTTGTAAGTTAATCGGAGGACAAAGTCACGATGATGAATCACACGGACGACGCTCAAAGAATATATTCCAAGTCAAGCTACAGGAGTTGTGCCTATGAAAACCTTCAACTATTCAGTGCTCTGCATGTCTCTTTAACACACTTGGCAACAGGTGGCAAGGCTGGTGGGCTATAAAACTGGTGGGCTTAAGGAAGCATTGATAAGAATGTCAGTAATCCCTAGGTGTCACGCAAGTATCTTTCTCTCTAGATGCGATGTACTGGCTAATACGGGTCTTCCTCACTCCATCGTTCAGTGATGGAGCCAAGTTCTAAAAGAATATTTGCTCTAGAATCATTTGAGCTTTAGAATCCTCTTTATCAATAGCAGCTCAAAGCTCCTTCCCCCACCAATCCAAAATATAAAAACTAACACTGATGCTAAAAAAAAAAAAAAATGATGAGTCATCTGGTCTACCCAACATGAAAAATGATGGGTCATCTGGTCTACCCAACCTGGACTCACTCCTGAGAACTGGTACTGTGGTGTGTCTGCGGTCCAAAGCCATGGCAGGCTGTGACCTCGCTGAACCGTGATGCGCGCGTGGCTACTGGCTAGACAAAGCTGGCTGCCATGCAAAGCAGTGACTCTCATTCTGCAAGCAGGCTAAGACAGCAACCCTGCTGAGAGAGAATCTACGCTCACCTCCTGGCTTAGCAAATGAGAGAGGCGCTCACCAGCCAGAAGAAGGCAGCTGAGGGGAAACATGAGTGGGGGGCAAGAGGAGGAAAACAAAGGGCTGATTGCCAGGAAGCCAGTGGAAAGAGACTTCAGGCCAGAGAAGACCCGTACTCCGATGTCAGACCCAAGGTCACGGCTAATTCTTACTCCTCCAGGTCAAGCTCCCTGGAGTTCTACAGTGGAGTGGGGGTGACGGGGATCGTGAAGGTCTGAATCCCCACAGTACCTGCCCTGCTCATGGCCGGCCTGGCCCCTTTCAACGCACACAATCTCTTTCCTCCAAAGGGGACATATTGCTGGGAGGAGGGAAGGCTTTCCGTTTTGAGGAGCTGTCTTCTGTGCTTGTCACGCAGGATGGAATGCACGGCCTTCAGGAATTCCTTCCGGCTCTCCGGAGAGCTGGGAAATGAAGATTGATACATGTGAGGAAATCTGCCTGTAAGACACGGGCACCTTCCCAGCCACTGAAGTGAAGTCAAAGAAATATCCCTGAGGAAGGCCTATTCCTTTCCAGTTAACGCTTTGCCTTTCAATTCCTGCAGCCAATTTGGGGCAGGATGACCCAGGAATGAATTGGATGGGTGCGGAGATGGATCTTCCACCATGAAGTCGACAGACGCTTGGTCCTTAAGGCAGAGCCTTCATTCTAAAGTGTTTTTTTTTTTTTTACAAATGAGCCCCAACACCCTTGGTGCTTCTGCCAAATACCCTAAGACTGATACCCAATAGCATCAGTTCTTCAGAAGTTGGCCTATTAAACATCACTCCTTCCAGACACGGTTTAACATGTAAATATTAGAGCAGTGTGAATATAGGACAGAAAAAAATCTCCCAAGTTCTCATTCCCATAATTTAAAAAACTATACTTCCTCCTGGTCAGCATTATTATTATTTTTTTTTCTGATGAAAGCTGATGGTATTTGACACAGGTTAAGTATCACGAAAGGAGACTCATCAGGGAAAACTTAACATGGGTGAGGGCCACAGTGATAGTATGGCAGGTCAGCTATGTGCAAGGCAAACATCCTACCTGCCGTATTATCGCTCCGGCCTTTACCCCGGTAAGCTTTAGCTGACCTCACTCATTTGCTGCATCTCAGATATTCTACCTCATAAACAATGTATCCCAATCTCCCAGATCAACTCTGATATGAAACCATGTCCTTCCTGTAGACCAAGGTTAAACATGAAAAGAAAGTCCTCAGTGAAAGTAGACCCTGAACACTGAACAGGGAAAAAAGAATTCCTAGTTAATCCTTTCAGAAATATATCAAATGAATCAGACTATTGTGTATCATCTGGTGGTATCAGTATAATTCATCCAATGACTGATTTTCTAAGCATAAAATACTTTCTCAAGTGCACACAGTGTCCAGGGTTGCCCAGGCTGGCCTGGAACCCAGACGTGATGGGGGAACGGCCAGCATAGTCACATCCCTGGCTCTGAGGAATGAGGGTGCCCATCCCAGCTCTGGGTTGTACGCCCCGACTCCAGACTCACCTGCAACACAGGTGAAAGACTCTCTCCGGCCTCCCTTCAGACTCCGATTTGACATGGACAATTTCACACACGGTGTTGGCTTCTGCGTCTAGAGCAATGGAGACGGTGGTGAATCAGGGGGTGTTTTGAATGAATGGGGATGTTTTGAATTAAGTGAAGAAGCACTTCCCACGCTTGGATCTCAGATGAAGTCCACCTGAGCAGCAGCCGACCGGCCAAAGGAACCTGACGCAGAACCCAAGCTCTAAGGAGACGATGCATAATGAGAAGCAAGGAAAAATATGACTTGGGCAATTTCTTTTCTTCTTCTTCTTCTTTTTTGTTTTTCTTTGGAGGGACCCATACCCAGCTGTTCTCAGGGCTTACTCCTGACTCTGCACTCTGGAATCACTCCTGGAGGGCTAGGAGACCATATGGGGTGCTAGGGATCGAACCTGGGTCGGCTGCATGCCAGGCAGATGCCCTGTCCTCTGTACTATTGCTCCGACCCTGATTGGGGTAATTTCTAGCTGCTAGCATCTCCTTCTCGATCGCCTAAGAGGTCAGTCAAGCAACCCGTGACAGTGATGGAAGAACTGAGTCTTGGAGCAGCATAGATTCTGGGGTCTGGCTCTTTCAATGAAGCAGTGAGTTCCAAATACGGTTGTCCCAAATTCCATCTCCCCCCAATAAGGTAAACAAAATGCTAAAAAAAAAATTAAATAAAACAAAGATTTAACAAGACATCGGAAGCTGGCTTTATGAGGACACAAGACAAGTTCAAGGCTCAGCACTGATTAGACACTAAGAACTTATGGGTCCTGGCAAGCGTGGAAGGGGCATGGATAGAAACGTCCACAGTGAAGGTCCACAGGCAGGGGGCTCTTGAGGCCACGGGAAGGCCATCCAGGTAAAACAGGAAGCAGCTTTTCTTAGCCAATGCCTGTAATGCTCACTCTCCTACTAGAGCTACAATATCTACTCTCCAGTGCTTAAAGCATCCACTATGCACATTAAGCTGCCCAAAAACTTGCTTCACTGCTATCGAGAGCAAAGCAAAGGAGCAGACGTTTGCAAAGCCTTCACGCTGACACACACATAAAGGCCTGCGAAGCTGGAGGGGGAAACATATTTAATGGCTTTCTTGGGCTCTGGGTGGTCTGTGGGGTCCCCCAGTTCAAACTCACATGGGTTCTGGGCATGGGCTATGTCTGTTCGTTGTCTTGAGAGATCTTTCCAGAAGGAAGAGACTGCCTGCTACCCAGAAGTTAGTACACTGGACTGTTATTATCCACACATACAAGGAATGACTAGAATTCCTTGGGACAATGGTGAAAGCATCCCATACAGTCGGGGGCCGCATTCCCCGTGCCTTCAAGGACAGAGAGCTGCCCTCACACACGCTTTGCTTTCTGAGGGATCTACCGAGAAGGCGGCCCGGAGCCTGGGGAGGTGAGCTGGGTTGGTTCCATAGATAGGGGCACTGCAGACAGGCGGAGCCACCAATTTTTTGTGAGAACTGCCCCGAGCTCCGTGATGTACCAGGAGCAACTGTTCTGAAGGAATGGCCGGGGCCACCACAGCAATGGAGAGAGGGAGGGAGAGGAGGGGAGCACGGCAGAGATGCACCAGGATGGCCAGACCAGGAGCCTGGACCACCCTCAGGCCTCAGGGACGAGCCGAGGAGGTTACCTGCACTCGCCAAAGCTCGAACCTGCAGAGCTTCGGTGGGGATCATGTGCCGGAACCGGAAGGGATCCCAGTCCTCATAGATGGAGAGTCGGTGGGATCCTACCTGCAGGAAGAGAAGGATCCAGGGCATGAGAAGCAGCGGCTGGAACCTGGGCCAGCCCGCACATGTGCCCACTCAGGGACCAAAGGGGCTTCATTTTGGTGGGCACTTTTGTTCTCCCAGCAGAGAGCAAGAGCGCCTGGGAGGGATATGCTAATTCTATGCAAATAAGCACACTAATCAAGGGACCAAAAAGTGAAACTCATCAAGTGACAAAAAAAAGAGAGAGAGAGAGAGAGAGAAGGAGAGACAGAGGAGGAGGAGAGAGAAGAACAAGGAAAGGAATTAGACAGGGAAAATCCAGTAGCAACTCACTCTCGGGTTCTAAACGTGAGCCTGCAGGAGAGGGCAAGGTGGATGGGCATTTCCTAAAGACTCTAGTGATGCTAGCAAACAAGAAAAGAAATTATAAAAGAACTCGTGACCAAGAAGGAGAACTGGAATTATGTAGATTTGTAGATTTGAGATGCAGAGAGAGAGAGAGAGAGAAGAGAAGAGAGAGAGAAGAGAGACAGTGAGAGAGCGTGAGAGAGACAGAGTTAGAGAAAGACAGAGACGGGTGGGGGGGTCGGGTGAAACAGGAAGGCTTACGAGTTTCTTCTTCTGTTTGGAACCATCTTTGTACACCAGGACCACGGCAGTTTTGAAGACTGGGGGCAAAACATCAAAACAAGATAGTTACGGCCCTCGCTGCGTGGGGTTCCCCGTCAGCTTCAGCCATGGGTGATAAACACTCGGGCTAGGAGGAGGAAATAGAGGTTCCACCCCCTCCCCTGAAACTCCCACACGACCTTCCATCACTTGACATATCTGCAAAATTCAAGAGCCCCCACGGAGACAAAATTCCCCAGGTTCAAAGTCAGCGAAGAAAGCCTGCATAGATGGAAACCACCACCCCCTCCTCCCCTGGAAACTTCGAGGGCAAAACACGGTATTTTAACTATGGAATCCTTTCAACTCTCAATCTTCAGCTGAGACATGCTTTGCTCAACACTCAGCTACGTTATGTAGGAAATAATGCAAGCATCTTTCATGGTTAAAATAAAGCAGCCAAGGCACAACGGCTTAAGAGGATTATATTTACACAAATTAAGCTGCAATCACACAGACAAAGACGCTGTGTGTAAATAATTCAGGAGCTATCATTTGTATTTTGACTTGAAAGGTGAAAATTCCCTTTATTAGAACTCCAGAACCATCCCACGTCTCTCAGAAAGACTGGATCACAGCAGACTCTTCAGAAGCAGGGAATACACATATTAATTGTATTACTTGGTTTAGGATATTTGTGGTATTATGTTGTGCTGTGCATATTACATTAATTGTGCTATATTATATTTATCACTGTATCACTGTCATCCCGTTGCTCTTCAATTTGCTCAAGCAGGCACCAGTAATGTCTCTATTGTGAGACTTGCTGTTACTGTTTTTGGCTTATCCAATATGTTATGGGTAGCTTGCCAGGCTTTGCCGTGCGGGCGGGATACTCTCAGTAGCTTGCCGGGCTCTCTGAGAGAGACAGAGGAATCGAACCCAGGTCAGCTGAGTGCAAGGCAAACACCCTACCCGCTGTGCTATCGCTCCAGTTATATACTATATGTTTAAGATTTATTTTGAAATAAAAATATTTATTCATATATCTAATATAATGTAAGTTGCCCCTCCAAAAAGAAAGCAGAAAATAAATATTCTTTTGGAGGATCTGGGGAGACTGAGCTACAGCCAGCAGTGCTCCTGGGTCTGGCTCAGGGAGCACTCCCAGCTATCCTTGGGGGACCACGTGGGATGTCAGGGATTGAACCTGGGTTGGCCGCATGAAAGGCAACTGTCTTAACCCCTGTGTTATCTCTCTTGTCTCTAAGGGGTGGAGAGAAGGAACGAGTTACCCCTCATCTTCCCGGGTTCCTGACACCATGCCAAGCCCAGGACACATTCCACGAACCCAACTCTTTTTTTCTCCTTTGGGGTCACACCCAGAGATGCACAGGGGTCACTTCTGGCTCTGCACTCAGGAATTACTCCTGGTGGTGCTCAGGGGACCATAGGGGATGCTGGGACTCAATCCCGGGTCGGCCATGTACAAGGTAAACACCCTCCCTGCTGTGTTATTGCTCCAGCCCCAACAAACCCAACTCTTATCCAGGAATGTGGACTTGGGCACGGGGGAGCCCCTCCCACCCCGCACACACTGCTGGCTCCTGTCCCTGTCTCAACGTCCCTTTCACACTCTTGCCTCCCAGCACAGCGGGGCCAAGGCAGGGGCAGCGACAGAGAATGACAGCGGGACTGAGCCTGAGGCACTCTCAGGGACGAGCTCCGGGGCCCTCCGGAGAGCAGCCCCCTGGGAGCCAGGTCTCTGCCGCTCCTCCTTACCGGGGGTCCAAGCTGAGAAACACTTGCGCCACGGGGCTTGCACCGGGCCCCTCCCGCCTCACAGCACGCTCCCGGCCCTCCGAGGTGCCCGCAGACCCCAGGAGACCATCAAGCTCCAGACCGAGCACTAAGCCCCCCAACTGGCATCTGCCCGGACCCCGAGTGCCAAATGGGATGGCCGCAAACCCAGTCCAGCCCGGCCTTCCAGCCGCCCCTTCCTCGCCCCTCTGGGTCCCTAAAGGACCTCTTTCCCATCGATGGGTGGCCGACTCCCCCACTTGCCCAGTTATTCTCCTTTCTTCCAAATCTCTATTTCTCGAGATAGGAAGCCCGAACGGGTGCTCGTGAGGTACTGAGGTGCAGGCTCACCTGCGGGCTAGCACGTGTGGGCTGGTGGGTTTTGGGGGGGATGTCTCAGGAAGCCTACACCACCCCTCTGGGAGCTGATGGGAAGTCTGAGGGCACCCCAGATTCTCCAAGAAGAAAAGGCGAGGTCAGGCACGCCACTCTGCTTGGGGGGCTGCAAAGCAAATACTACCCCCTACCATGACCCACGCCAAAGTATGCACCCCCATCACACACACACACACACACACACACACACACACACACACACACACACGGCTGCAATACCCCAAGACTCTTCTGACACCTGGCTCACATTTTCCCCCACACTTCCACAATCCTGATCTCTCGAGAGGGTCTGGGCCACACCCAGTGGTGCTCAGGGGTCTGTCTCCTCGGGTGAAGCTCTGGGGACACTGTGAGGTGCCAGACAATGAACCAGGGCCGGTCACATGCAAGGCACGTTAAGCGACCTCCCCACTGCACTTGTCACCAGCGGCCCCTAGTCTTGCTTGCATGCAACACGGGGGTCCCTGTGCCTTTGGGACCACTTGGCTCCCATCGGGGTGTAACTGGGTGTTGAACGATGCAGCAAGCAGACACTCCCCCCTCCCTTCCCTTCCCCCTGGGAAAATGAGGTAAAGTGACAGAACTGAAATACTCGAGTTCCTTTAGGGTGGGCCAAGGAATGCTCTCCCAGGGGGAGGCAGGGAAAAGAACAAAGCAGAGACGCCTGGAATGCTGACAAGCTCCTTTCTGGGGCTGCAAGGCAAGCATCACCATGGCAACCCCAAGCTGTGTCCCCCCCAAATCATGCACCACTCCCGGGGGGGGGGGCTCCGAAGGGCTACTCTCTCCCCCAAAGCTTCTTACGATATCATCGGATATCATCGTGTGAGCTTTCTAACTGCAAGTCACTGCATCCATCCAAAGGAGTTCATTAAAAAAAATGAATCCCTGGCAAACGGCTCTACTGTCCCTAGTGTTCATTTGCTGGGATTGCGGCCACCCCGGTGAGGCCACTGCAGGTCATCTGAGAACTCAGGTCCCAAATTCCAGCCCTACAGAATTGGGGGGGACTATAAAAGAAACCAGGATGGAGCCGGAGTGATAGTACAATGGGTAGAGCGTCTGCCTTGCTCATGGCCGACCCAGGTTTGATCTCCAGCATCCCATATGGTGCCCCAAGAAACGCCAGGAGTAATTCCTGAGCATCGCCATGTGTGACCCCGTCCCCCCAAAAAAGGAAAGAAACTAGGATGGGAGGATGGGGGAGTGTCTTGGGAAAAGAGTCAATCTATTTTGATTTTTTTTTAAACTTTATTTATTTATTTTGGGGGGATCACACCCGGTGATGCACAGGGGTTACTCCTGGCCCACGCACTGAGGAATTACCCCTGGCGGTGCTCAGAGGACCATGTGGGATGCTGGGAATTGAACCCAGGATGGCCGCATGCAAGGCAAACTGCCCACTGTGCCAATCCACCTCAGCCCCCAATATTTTGATTTTTTTGTTTCCACTTTCTTACATGTGTTCAGCTTTGGGGGAGGGAGGAGGGCAATTAGCCACATCTGGCAGGGTCAGGGATTACTACTCCTGGTTCTGTGCCCAGGAATCATCCCTGCTGGTGCCCAGCAGGACCTAACATGGTGCTGGGGATTGATCCAGGATTGGCTATGCTCAAGGCTAGTGCCTTACCTCCCGCAGTATCTATCTCTCTGGTCCCCACATGCGCTTATTTATTTGTGGTTCTGAGGCCACACCCAGTGATGCTCAGGGGTGACTCCTGGCTCTGCACTCAGGAATTACTCCTGGCGGTGCTCAGGGGACCATATGGGATACTGGGAATCGAACCCGGGTCGACCGCCTGCAAGGCAAGTGCCCTCCCCGCTGAATGATCTCTCTGGCCCCTCCACATTATTTTTAACCAGTTCTTCTACAGAGATACTGCAAGCAGCAGCAGTAAAATACAACAATGTGAATCGACAGATCTCTTCCCGTCGGCTTCCTCCTAGAAGGTGTGAGTGAAGGCTTGTCCCGGGCTGCTGGCAAGACCGCAGCAGATACGGGGCTGGAGCGATAGCACAGCGGGTAGGGCATTTGCCTTGCACGCGGTCGACCCGGGTTCGATTCCCAGCATCCCATATGGTCCCCTGAGCACCGCCAGGAGTAATTCCTGAGTGCAGAGCCAGGAGTCACCCCTGTGCATCACCAGGTGTGACCCAAAAAAGGAAAAAAAAAAAAAAGACCGCAGCAGATAAACGGAACTAACTTCATTTGAGTCAATTCTGCCATGTGGTGGGGGAAATAAAAAGCGTCCCACTGCCAACGAAGCCCGTCCCCCCGCCCCCCTCCAACCCTCCAACCCTCCCATACGCACCGAAGGCGGCCAACTCTGGCTCCTTTTTCCACTTCCCCAGGGAAGCCGGGGGGTTGGGCCAGACCACCGTGGTGTGTAGCAGCAGGTCCCCCATGCTCAGATCCGCGACCTGGAAAGCAGGCGGAGGGAAGGAGTGACTGGGCATTGCAGCCAACACGGCGATTGTCATGCTGCATCACGCAAATGTCATGCTGCGTCACACAAATGTCATCCCCAAATATCCCTAAACACGGGGGTCACTGCGGGAGTGGATGGGGACGTGGCACAGGCCGAGTGCGCTTAAGTGGACGCATAGCATCACTTGTTTTCCCGCCCGCCACATCCACGCACTCTCCACACCCACTTTTAGTTCTCAGCGCCAGGGCTCTTTGCTTCCAAGATACACTGAAATCCAGAATTCCTTCTGTTTGTAACAAAAACAAACAACAACAACAACAACAACACAGAATCAAAACACCCATTTCCTCAACCGCATAAATTTCACTTCTGTCAAAAAAAGTCATCAGTTAAAATATGGAGGGGGAGGTGTTTATGGTCAGAAATGCTCACAGGAATTGTTCATAGTGTGCAGTCCACAGGGCTGAGGGGACCCACTGAAGGAAGTGAATAAGGAAATCATTGTTCTGTCACACAATGCAGCAACTGTCCAAATGCTGAAATAATTCCTTTGAATAACTTAAAATAACACGAACATTCTTCATTCAGTATCACAAAAGTCAAAGGACAAAATAGTCAAGTATATTGATCTATTTATACACACAAACATGTTCTATTTTTTTTTTCTTTTTGGGTCACACCCGGCGATGCACAGGGTTACTCCTGGCTCTGCACTCAGGAATTACTCCCGGCAGTACTCGGGGGACCATATGGGATGCTGGGAACCGAACCCGAGTTGGCCGCATGCAAGGCAAATGCCCTACCCGCTGTGCTATTGCTCCAGTTCCAAACTTGTACTATTTTTTACAAATGAAAGTAAATGCCCAACATTAAGAGCAGGAAATTCTGTATTTTGAGGTAAGAAATTTTCTCCTTCCTTTCTCCATATGTTTCTCTGCTTTTTAATCAACACATACTTTTCTTCTTATCAAACTTTCATAAAGGGCCAGAGAGGTAATACAGGGGGTAGGACACTGGCCTGGCACCTGGTCCTGCCTCATCTGAGGTTCACGTTTTACATTTATGATAGATGATAAGATTTTGCCTCTCTTGGTAATTCTCTTACAATAATAATAATAATAAAAAGAATGCATTACTGATGACATACAAATCAAGCTGGAGAATGACCCCTTAATCACTTGAGGGTAAAGCTGTTTTCCCTGTCTAGACTAAACATTCAGTTTTCTCCTCCTCCTCTTCCTCCTCCCCTCCTCCCCCCCAGTGGAATTGCTGTTCTCAGTAATTCTCTAAGAGCTTTTCTTCTTTTTCTCTCTTGAAGCAGAAAGCAAAGCCAAGGACCAGGTTCTAGCTGGGCTGTGAAGGAGGGAGGCACGGAGAAACAAGACTAACGTTATCATTATCCCTCTGATTCAAGTTTACTCATCCCAGCTCTCTGCAATGACTCATCTCAGAGATTATCCTTTTTTTTTTAATTAAAAAAAAGTTTTTAAATGAATCACCATGAGGTACAGTTATAGACTTAGAAACTTAAGTGATTACATGTCAGTCACACAATGATCCAGTATCCATCCCTAAGCCAGTGCTCATTCTCCACCACCAATGATCCCAGTATCCCTCCCCCCACCCCCACCCCCTATTCCCCCCTGCCTCAGTAGCAGGCACATTCCCTTTGACTCTCAGAGATTATTCTAAGCTTTGCTTCTGCATGCATTGGCTCCTGACACTGGCTCTCATAAATTAAGTTTTCTAGTAGAATTTTCACGTTCTGAACAAATCAGTTCTTCCACTGTTGTAGTTCCGGTCGTAACTTGCAGTAGTGTGGACGTTTACAGTACTGAAGTCTAGTGGCCGCAGCTCACTACAAAGGTGCCTAATACCTTCCACCAAGTCTAGTTACTCTGGTCCAGCTCTTCATGATCTCCCCACCTCCTTGTTAATCTCGGTTCCGTAATCCAGGTGTTTCACTATGTCAGTTCCCCTGTCTCTTTCTAGACCACACACGAGCGAGATCATCTGGCATTTGTCCTTTTCCCCTCTGGCTTATTTTATTTCATATGATAGCTTCCAGTTCTTTCCACAATTGCAATGAACTGCAAGATTTCATCTGTTCTTACCCCTGTGTGGTATTTTGCCCTGTAAATATGCCACAGCTTCTTTATTTAGTCCTTTGTCTTAGACATTTGGCCTATGTTTTGGTTTTGGGGAGACACCCAATGATGCTCAGGGGTTATTCCAGGCTCTGTGCTCAGGAAACACTCCTAGAGATGCTCAGGGGACAACATAGTATGCTGGGGACCGAACCTGGGTCAGCTGCCTGCAAGGCACTCGCCCTATCTGCTGTAATATTGCTCTAGTGCTATAATGAACACACACATCTTTTTTTTTTTTTTTGCTTTTTGGGTCACATCCGGCGATGCACAGGGGTTACTACTGGCTCTGCACTCAGGAATCACCCCTGGCAGTGCTCAGGGGACCATATGGGATGCTGGGATTCGAACTTGGGTCGGCCGCGTGCAAGGCAAACGCCCTACCTGCTGTGCTATTCCTCCAGCCCCCACACACATCTTTTTGACTTCGTGGGTTTTTTTGTTTGGGGTGGTAGATGCTTTTTTTTTTTTTTTTTTTTGGCTTTTTGGATCACACCCGGCAATGCACAGGGGTTACTCCTGGCTCTGCACTCAGATATTACTCCTGGCGGTACTCAGGGGACGATATGGGATGCTGGGAATCGAACCCAGGTCGGCTGCGTGCAAGGCAAACGCCCTACCGCTGTGCTATTACTCCAGCCCTGGGGTGGTAGATGTTAAGAAACACAGTCGCTGGGTCATGAGGAAGCCCGGATCTTCTTTGAGAAATCTCCACACTCTTTTCCACAGAGGCTAAACCAGCCAACTTCGCCACCAACGGTGAATTCGGGTCCCCTTTCCACCTCTGTTCCTACTCGTACTGATTCTTTTTCTCTTTTTGAGGTAGGCCACTCTCCCTGGTGGGCAATGACAGCTCACTCTTTCGATTTGCATTCCCCTAATACTAAGCTAGAAGGACACTTTTCCAAATGCCTTCTGGTAAGCTTGTTGAAGCAAACTTTTTCAGAGTGATTTGAAACTTCCAAATCATTCGGGGAACACAGCTGAGTACCCTCTGTAAACAAATCATTATTCTAAGAGAAGGCTTTTTCCCTCTAACGGTGCTTGTGTAAACTGCCCCAGTGCTGACCAAAGGTGACCACTTCACATTTAACCCGGAATAAAACCACAGAGCCCAAGGGGCTGCAAGCAGGAGATATGCAGTAGCCACGTTCCAGACCAACTCCGCTGGGGAAGACAAGTCAGCCTCCCGCTGGGATCAAGGACAGAAGGGCTGGCCACGAAACATCTGCAGCGTGACCTGCCTGGCCGGGAACAGTGAAAATAGCAAAGCAGCCTTTCTTTCTAGAGAGGTGGCCAAGAAGGGGTGTGTGTGTGTGTGTGTGTGTGTGTGTGTGTGTGTGTGTGTGTGTGTGTGTGTGTGTGTGTGTGTGTGTGTGTGTGTGTGTGTGTGTGTGTGTGTGTGTGTGTGTGTCTGTGTGTGTGTGTGTCTGTGTGTCTGTGTGTGTGTGTGTCTGTGTAGCCATAGGGCGCCCTCACCTCCTTTTTCTCCCCCGTCTGCTCGGCAATCAGCTGGTCAAACACGGCTCCAAACTCTTCGTGAATCTTCTGCATTTCGTTGATGTGACTTGCGACCTTGTTCATGGTCTTGATGGCCACTGCAAGAGAAAGGACCCCGGTGAGAGGTGGGGGCTGGGGGCGGGGGGGAGGGGAGAGGCGGAGGAGGGGTCCCCGCTACCCCGCCGGGGAGGGGGGCTGACCGTCCAGGTGGTAGTGCTCCTCGCTCTCGGCGTCGGTCAGAGCAAACAGCTCCTTCAGCAGCAGCGGGTACTTGAGGATTCTCTGGATGGGCTTGATGAGGTAAGACTCCAGCGTGGCCGAGTGCTGCTGCCTTGGGTTCTGGGCGTCCAGGAAGGCCTTGAAAGCCGGGTCTGTCTTGGCTGAAAGAGGGTGAACACGGGTCTTTGTGGGGGGAGAGCCATGGGCTCCCCTGCTGACAGGGGACGCTCAAAATCAGACCCCGGGGCCGGAGGACTAGGACAGGGGTGTTGGCCTTGCACACAGCTGACCAGTGAGGTTCCCAGGAGCACAGAAGGTCCCCCAAGCCCTGCCAGGGGTGATCCCTGAGCACAGAGCCAGGACTGAGTTCTAAGAGACAGATGTGACCCAATACCTCCGTCCCTTCCTAAAAAATATATATATATATATATATATATATATATATATATATATATATATATATATATACATATATATCAGGAGCAAGGGCCAGGAAGATGGGTTAAACAACTGGAACAGGCGCTTCGTGTGGAGAAGGTCTGGGCTTCTCCTGCCACCATATTTTTCAAACCCCACCAGGTATGGTCCTCAAACCAAGATACTGGGATACTTTTCAGAAACAACAATAAAGTAACGCACACAAAATCACACATAACCACACGCATTGGAACTATACTGAAATTGTAAGGATTTAAAAAAAAATCTATGAGGGCAGAGCTAATTGAAATAATTATAAATAACACAAACTGAGAGCCAGAGCAATAGTATAGTGGGTAAAGCATTTGCCTTCCAAGCGGCCGACCTGGGGTTCAATCCCTGGCATTCCATATGGTCCCCTGAGCACCTCCAGGAGTGATTCCCAAGTGCAGAAACAGGAGTAATTAAGGCCTGGGCACCTCCAGATATGGCCCCAAAACAAAAAACAGAACCAAAAAGACCCCCACATTTGGGAGGCTAGAGCGATGGTACAGTGGATAGGTCACCTGCCGTACATGTGGCAGGCCCAGGTTCGATCCTCAGCATCTCATATGGTCCCCTGAGCACTGCCAGGAGTGATTCCTGAGTGCAGAACCAGGAGTAAGCCCTGAGCATCACCAGGTGTGGCCCCCAAACAAATAAAAGTTGCAAAAACCACTTTAAGGACTGTGATGACTTGAGTTTTTCTGTAGGGTAAGCACTACTATGGTCGCTCATCTCAGAGCTGTCATCATTATCACTGTCATCACTTTGTTCATCGATTCGCTCGAGTGAGCACCAGTAATGTCTCCATTGTGAGCCCTGTTGTTACTGTTTTTGGCATATCGAATACACCATGGGTAGCTTGCCAGGTTCCGCCGTGCAGGCAGGATACTCTCAGTAGTTTGCCAGGCTCTCCGAGAGGGATGGAGGAATCGAACCTGGGTCGGCTGCATGCAACGCAAACGCCCTAGCCGCTGTGCTATCACTCCATTTCAGAGCACCAGATTTAAAATGAGACACACACAAGGGGACCTAACTCCGGGCCAGTGCAGACCACAGGCTGCCAAGGTCTCCATCAGAGAGCAAGAGAGATGAAATCCCGCACGTGCTCCCCGGCTGTGCAGGTTGGGGTCTTGATGGTGTAGACCATTTTCCCATCGAGTCTCTCAGGGCAACTCTGTGTCATCAGAGAACCCGCACCCTCCTGATGGTCCCTATGATCTTTTTCTTTCCCCCTTTTTGGCTGAGAGGAGCGGGCTGGGCGCCAGAGACTCTCGGCCGGCACCAGCCTTGGCGCCGCTGCTGGGGGGTGAGCCTAGGAAACGCTCCCCTCCTGCTCTGCCCTTGCACCCATCACCCCGCAAGAAACAGGGCAGCCAAAGGACTCGGGCAGACCCTGAGTGTGTTCCAGCCTCCGCCCCGGGCAGGCCCAGGGAGCAAGCCCAGCCCTGGGCCAGCGGAAAACTCTGCGTGGCACTTGGCAAAGGCTTACTGCAGCTCCAGCGATTCTCACGAAGAAACAAAACAACTCGGAACAGCTGTGGTAGCTGCAATCCCGAGCCTCCAGGAGACCAGGGGCTGAGGACGCGGCTCCAGGGTGAAAGCACATCTTTATGGCCCCGCATAAGGCTCTCGATTTGGGGCCGGAGCGATAGTCCAGCGGGCGGGGCGTTTGCCTTGCACCCGGCCGACCCGGGTTCAATCCCCAGCAACCCATAGGGTCCCCTGAGCACCACCAGGGGTAATTCTTGAGTGCAGAGCTGGGAGTGACCCCTGTGCATCACTGGGTGTGAACCAAATAGCCAACAACAAAAAAAAAATTTGGATTTGATTCCCAGCGCCGCCAAGGGAAGAAACCCACCACGTGAGGGAAGAGGTGAGATTCCACCAAAGGTGGGAGCAGGCGCCGGGAGGGAGGACAGAGAACTCAGGTTCGATTCCCGCAAGCCATGGTGCGGTGCTGGGGTCCGCCAGCATGGGCCCGGGTATCCCCACTACCACAGTCTAGAACCCGTCCTTGAACCGCTGGCCCAGTTGGTTGACAGTCTCCTCCTGAACACAGTGGAGGAATCACAGCCTCCAAGTTAAGAAAAAAAGAAAGATGTGACTCATGATGGAGTTAACGAAAAGCAGCAACTAAGTTAAGCACTTAGAAGCTGCACACCTGTATTCAGAACTGCATCAAGGAACCAGCCATTCTGGACCCCAGACTTCCATGACCAGAGAGATTCTCATTACCAGTGGAGAGGGTGCTTGCCTTGTGTGGGGCTGACCCGGGTTCAATCTCTGGCATCCCATATAGTCCCTTGAGCACCTCCGGGAGTGATCCCTGAGCACTGCCAGGTGTGCCCCGCACCCCTCCCCCTCCACATAAAGAAACAGAGCCTGGAGAGGTATTTGGCTGCTAAGGACTCCACCTTGCACGAAGCTGACCTGGGTTTGATCCCCGATACCACACCAGGAGTGATCCCTGAGCACAGAGCCTGGAGGAAGCCCTGAGAACCTCTGGGTATGGCACAAAACCAAAAACAGGGGTATAAGAGATGAAGAACTAGTCCAGGGGTTGAGGGATTTGTCTGCATGTGGAACCCCAGGAGTTTGTTTTGTTTTTTTGCTTTTGGGTCACACCCGGCGATGCACAGGGCTTACTCCTGGCTCTGCACTCAAGAATTACTCCTGGCAGTGCTCAGGGGAACATATTGGGATGCTGGGAATCGAACCCAGGTCGGCCGTATACAAGGCAAATGCCCTACCCGCTGTGCTATGGCTCCAGCCCCGGAACCCCAGGTTAGATCACGAGCATCGGGCACGATTCCCAGAGTACTAAGAGGAAGTGATCCCCAAGTGCAGAGCCAGGAGTAGCCCCTGGGCATTGCAAGATGTGGCCCCAACCCCCCTCCCGCCCCCATAAGGAAATGAACAAGCACATCCCCCGGGTTTGTGTTCCATCGTTTCTCCGATTTGTCTCACAGAGGACTGTGAGATTTCTGTTCCCAGCCTCCCCACAGCGGGTCTGACACCTGTACCCCCGCACCCCACCCCGCAGTCTGCAGGAAGCTTACCTTTCACCAGAACTTTGGGGACCTTTGTGTGGCTGGCGCAGAAGGCACTGTAGAGCTTGAAGCGGTCGGCGTAGTAGAGGAAGGAGCCTCCCAGGGAGAACAGCACTTTCTGCGCGGAGGGAGAGAAGCGCGGTGAGTGGGTGAGCGCCTCCCCGCATTCCCTCCAAGCCCACATCCCCATCCCGCATCCCCATCCTGCATCCCCATCCTGCATCCCCATCCTGCATCCCCATCCTCATCCTGCATCCCCATCCCGCATCCCCATCCTGCATCCGTTCCCCTCACACGGGCGGGGCTCATGGAAGGACCGAGGCTGCCCAGGGCAAGGAGGACTGTGTGCACCAAAATGGGCCAGCCCCACTGCCCTCTGCCTCCCTGGCCCTAACAGTGGACCTGGCACCCGTGTTGGAGGGTTTTTAAAAAAAAAAAAAAAAAAAACGCCTTTCAATGACCCATTGGGAGAGTTTGAAGGTTAATGAGAAAACTCTACACAGCATTTGGGTAGAGGCCGGACTCTGAAAGCTCTCCCAGCTACGGTGGGGAGGCAGAAGTGGCAACCCCCATAAGGGACAGGCAATGTGGACACCCCCAAAATAGAAAGCGAACCCTTCCCTCTGCCCTCTGGCTGGACACTCGCCTCTAGCTGGGACTACCAGCTAAGTAGAGGAGAAACCTAGCCTGAGGGACTGTGGAGAGGAGGAGGCACTCCCCCAAGCCTGTATCCTCTGTCCCCCAAAGAATCAGATCATGAGAGAAGTGTGGCTATTAACACGCCCAAGGCGAGACACTCTCTCCTGCACCTCTGAGGTGAACAGGGATGCAAACAAGGAAACTCCTGTGAGTCTGAGGTGAACATGGGTACAAACAGGGAAACTCCTGTGAGTCTGAGGTGAACATGGGTACAAACAGGGAAACTCCTGTGAGTCTGAGGTGAACATGGACACAAACAGGGAAACTCCTGTGAGTCTGAGGTGAACATGGACACAAACAGGGAAACTCCTGTGAGTCTGAGGTGAACATGGACACAAACAGGGAAACTCCTGTGAGTCTGAGGTGAACATGGACACAAACAGGGAAACTCCTGTGAGTCTGAGGTGAACATGGACACAAACAGGGAAACTCCTGTGAGTCTAAGGTGAACATGGACACAAACAGGGAAACACTCTCCTGTGTGTCGGAGGTGAACATGGATACAAATAGGGGAACCCTCTCCTGTCTTCTGAGTGGAGAGAAACTCGTATGTCTGAGGTGAATGTGGGTACAAACAGAGAGCAGGATCTTCCTGACATTTCTTTTTCACACTGAGGAGAAAAAGTGTCAGCAGGGGCTGAACAAAATGGCCTTCCTCTAAGATCGGCTCCCATAAGACACTGTCACTCCAAGTGTCAATGTCTATGCAACTGGCAATGAGGCTAAAGGAGGGATCCGTGTATTGAGGTACCCCTGTCAGGACAGGAAGTACCTCAGAAAGGGAGGGAGGGAGGGATGAAGGGAGGGAGGAAGGGGAAAAGGGAAAAGAAAGAAAGGAAGGATGTTGGTTGGCTTGGGTTTTAAGAGGAAAAGTTTCTTTCCCAATCTACAATTTCTCTAACAACCAAAGCAGTTGTATTGACAACAGGCACAGCCAACTGGGCGGTGAGGGAAGGGGTGACCGGAGCGACTCACACCTGAGGGGCTCAGTTTTCCTCCTTTACAAGGACCCCCGCCCCACCCCAATTCCAGCCTCACCCCCTGAAAAGGCCACAACTGGTTCAGTCCGATTCTCTGAAGCCATCTCAACAGCGAAACAAGAAACGTTGTGGAAGAAGCAGCTCGGTATGCAGCCCCTCCCGTAGCCACGGAAACCCTTCCTGGTGCACGGGAACAAGGCTAAGCCAGTCGGAAGCCACTCTGAGCAGGAAGGCATTCTGTCATTCTTCTGAACGTCAATATGACCTTGGGCATTGGCGAGGGGTGGACATCTCCCTCAGTGCCTCCAATGGACCTTCCGGGCCCCTTCGGAGGCTGATGAACACTGCACGCTCCGAAGCAGAGATGTGATCAAACTCCCTTCAACTCAGCACCAAATTATTATTATTATTATTATTATTATTATTATTATTATTATTTTGGTGGGGGAGGGATTGGGTCACTCCTGGCAGTGCTCAGGGCTTACTCCTAGTTCTTCACTGAGGGCTCACGCTTGGCAAGGTTCAGGGGATGATTTGGGGGTGCTGGGGATCGAAGCCAGGTCAGCCATGTGTAAAGTAAGTGCCCTCCCCACTATGCTATTGCTCTGGGCTCAGCCACTCCTTCCGTCTTGAAAGAAAAAACCAAGTTTACGGAGGACTGTCACTTGCTGCATTAGGAGGTTGTATGTTGGGGGGGGGGGCAGGGAGGAGGCATCACCACACGTCAGTCGCTCATAGTCTATATTAAACAAAACTTTAAAAACTTATTTAGGTTAGGGAGCCATATGCGATGCTGTGGGCTGAACAGTGACTGGCCCCTGGCCAAGGAAAGACAGTGCTTACCAAGAAACAGCTCTCCAAGCCCAGACTTAATTTCTTTTGGTTTGGGGGCCACACCTGGCAGTGCTCAGGGCTTACTCCTGGCAGGACTCGGGATCACATGACAAGGTGCCGGGGATAGAATCCCGGTGTGCCATGTACAAAGCAAGTGTCTTACTGGCTGTACGCTCCCGGCCTCACTTAATTTTTTAAAAAATACTGTCTTAGACTAGCGTTCAGTGCAAACACAGTGGGACTATCTGAACCAATTTTGGGACCAGGACCTTATCAGAATTTTTTTAAAAAACTTCTTTATTGAATCACTGTGAGATACACCATCACAAAACTGTTCATGACTGGATTTCAGTCATACAGTGTTCCAACACCCATCCCTCCACCAGTGTACATTTCCCAGCACCAGTGTCCCCAGGTTCCCTCCCATCCCCCACCCCCCAGTCCCTGCTTGCTTCTATGGCAGGTGCTTTTCTTCTCTCTCTCTCTCTCTCTCTCTCTCTCTCTCTCTCTCTCTCTCTCTCTCTCTCTCTCTCTCTCTCTCTCTCCCCTCCCCTCCCCTTTTGGGTATTGCAGTTTGCAATCCTAATCAAGATTTTCAGCGAAAGGCACTGGCAGGAACCCCACCAACACAAACCTGGGAGCCAACACAGCAAACCCAGGCAGCAGCAGAGGAGCAGAGAGGCGCGTGGCCACACACAGCCACCGGGCTCCGGCTGCCTTCTTTCCCGATGGACGGAGGCTGCCAGGTCACCAACTAACCCAGCCAAGCGAGGGGCAGGGCAGGAGGCCCCACCAAGAGTGCCAAGCCCTCTCACCAGCCCCGTGCCCCTGCCACAGACCGGCGAGCAACTGGACCTCAAAGCCCCAGAACCCATGCCACCTCGAGAGGCCGGTGAGAACACTGAATTAATTCATTCAGGCTGGAGCGATATCACAGCGGTTGGGCATTCGCCGTTCACGCGGCCGACCCGAGTTCGATTCCTCCGCCCCTCTCGGAGAGCCCAGCAAGCTATCGAGAGTATCCAGCCCGCACGGCAGAACCTGGCAAGCTACCCGTGCGTATCGGATATGCCAAAGACAGTAACAATAAGTCTCTCAATGAGAGACGTTACTGGTGCCCGCTTAAACAAATCGATGAGCAACAGGATGATAGTGACAGTGACCTAGCTATTGGCTAGTTGATATAATGCTGATGGCGCCATCGAGTAGCTTTGTGGATTAACTGACCAACTCTCAGCCACACAGAGGCGTCCCACCGCCCGTTCCCCGGCTTAGCAGATCCGGACCACAGTTCTTGCACCCTTTCACACCCGCACACTGCCCCTTCTGCTGCCTCCCAGCACATGGACCAGCAGCCAGGTGGTTAGACCGACGGTTTCCGACCTTTCCAAGATTGCAGACCGGTGACAGCATTACAAATAGAAACCTCGAGACCAAGCTGAACTTCTCTGGGTAGCAAATCACTCTGAGGAGGTGAGGATACTCACTTGGGCCTTTCTTTCTTCCTATTTTTTTTCCTCCCTGCCTTTGGGCCACACCTGGTGATGCTCAGAGCTTGCTCCTGGCTCTGCACTCAGGGACCACTGCTGGCAGACTAGGGGGACCATACGGGATGCCAGAGATCAAAGTCAGGTTGGATATATGCAAGGCAACCGCTCTACCCGCTGAACTATTGCTCGGGCCCCTCATCCAACCCATTTTAAACACACAAAATGAACTCTATGCCTTACATAAGATAAAAAGAGACACTGAAACTGCAACATTATGGCTGCAACATACTCTTAAATGGTTGGGGAAAAAAATTTGCAAACAGAAGGCATGCATATAGAATAGATACACAGGAGACAGAAAGGGAAAGAAAAGATGAAGCAAATACAGGCAAATGTCATCTTAAGTTTGAAGATTCCGAGGCCAGGGTATTCAAGAACCCTTTATATTATTCGTGCAACTTTTCTGCATGCACTGGATTTATTTACTTATTTTTGGTTTAGGGATACACTGGGTGGTGTTCAGGGGACCCTGTGGGTTGCCAGGGATTGAGCCCAGGTTGGCTGCTTGCAAGGCAAGTGCCCTATCTGCTGTTCTATCTCGCCAGAACTATGTCTGAATTTATAACCAAATTAAATTATAGGACCCAGAGATGTATTTCAATGAAGAGCACATGCCACGCACATGTGAAGTCCTGGGTTCAATGCCCAGCACTGCCTCACACTGCAACAAGTGTATTACTGCAATGAAACAAAATAGAGAGCCGCTGAAAGTAGATAGAGGGATATACATGATAACCTTTCAGTATCTGTATTATACTCATGCCTAAACCATAATGCCCAAAAGGAATGAGAGAGAGAGAGATGAAAGGAAGAGAGAGAGAGAAAGAGAGGAGAGGAGACAGAGCAAGAGAGAGCAAAAGAGAGAGAGAGAGAGACAGAGAGAGCGCGCGAGAGAGAAAGGGAGGGGCTGGAGCTATAGTACAGTAGGTAGGACATTTGCCTTGCACGAGGCTGACCCAAGTTCAATCCCCAGCATCCCACATGGACCCCAAGTACCACCAGGAATAATTCCTGAGTGTAGAACCAGGATTAACCTCTGAGGATAGCTGGGTGTGACCCAAAAAGCAAAAAAGAGAGAGACAGAGACAGAGAGAGGTAGAGAGTATCTGCCATATAGGTAGAGTGGAGAGGAGGGGGGAAAAAACAAGAGAACTGTATAAAGATACAGGCATACTCATGGGTGTGTGGATGTGTGCCCTAAATAGCTCGTATGGCAGAAAGCCACTGGAAGCCACAGACACTTAAAAAGACGCTATCTTTGCCTGCACTACTAAACTTGTTTACAGGAGGACCGCCCCCACCCTGACCCCAGGTGGCCAAACCCGACACACCAAACTCAAGTTCAAGTATGAAAGCAATGCCTCAGAAAAGATCAAAGGAAAACACAGTGCTAGGAAAATGAGGTACTCAGAAACTTCCAAGTACTGACTTTGATGGGGCTAGAACGACAGTACAGAGGGAAGGGCACTCGCCTTGCATGCAGCCACCCCGGGTTGAATCCCCGGCATCCCAGATGGCCTCCAGCAGGAGTGACCCCGGGTGCAGAGCCAGAGTCATTCCTGAGCACTGCCAGGTGTGGCCCCAAAACAATAACAACAACACAACCAGAAACAAAACCAGGAAACACTCCAACAATCCAGATGTTCACAAAACACCAATTTTTTTTTGAGGCAGGCAGTGCAAAAGTGGGTGCAAAAGGGCCGCGACTCCATACCGTGATCTAAACTCAGGGATATAGACTTGGACGACTGCTCCATGATATTAAAAACAGGAAAGCACCAACCGGGTAGATATGTAGCAATTTGGACGGAACTCAACCATGCTGCGGAAAAGAGGCCACAGTACAAAAAAGAGCATAAACTGTAAATCCCACTTATGTAAAGTCGCAAAACTGGGCCAGGCAGAGGGCTCAGCGGCAGAAGCTCAGGCCTCGCATGCAGGAAGGCCCCCAAACCCGGCCACCATCCACCCCCAAGGACCGCGCAGACTGCAGCCTCTGCGGTCACTTCCCGGCGTGGCCACCAGACCCAAAGTAAGCCACCACCACGACAAAACCTGCGACTCAGTTGCAGAACCAAGCTCTACTACGAGAAAGCAGAAGCTGGTGGCCCGTGGCTGAGAGACAGGAGATGAATCAGACGAGTGGGTGACGGTACCAGCCAGCCCCGGGGGGAGCAGCTTCCCCAGAGTCTGCCCTTTAAAACCCTAGGGGCTGGAGAGATAGCACAGCGGGTAGGGCGTTTGCCTTGCACGCGGCCGACCCGGGTTCGGTTCCCAGCATCCCATATTGGTCCCCTGAGCACCGCCACGGGGTAATTCCTGAGTGCAGAGCCAGGAGTAACCCCTGTGCATCGCTGGGTGTGACCCAAAAAGAAAGAAAAAAAAAAAAACACATGACCTGCGAGGCCTGTCACCGGGGCCGCCCCTCTGCTGTGCAGACGTCTAGGAGGTGACATGTGAGCTGTTAGCTCTGCGCTGGGAATCCATGAGGTTTTTGGGGTTTTTTTTCCCTTGGCCAAAAGTGCAGCCCCAGAGATGTCGGTGATAAAGGAAAAGCCAAGCATGGAGGAAGCTATAATAAGCCTTGAGTGTCTGCGAAGGTTCTAGTCATAAATCCTCATTAAGACTCCAAGGACACGGCGTGCGGGGACATCTTCTTCGCGGGTCACGATAAGCACTTCCACTAAGCCAAGTTTCCCAGAATAGCAGAAGTTAATGCGTTTGCCGGGAAGCCCAGGGTACGAGTTGTCTGGTTGGTTCATAGTGAGGGATCAAGACTCCCCCGGAAACAAAACACAGGGCCCAGGTGGGCCCGCCTTCCCATGTCACGGTGGGCACACGCGCCAGCTTAGTGTCAGGACGGGCACCAGTGTGACCTTTTCCGACTGGCAGGCAGAGTGGCGGCCTCTCTCAGACGCCCCCGCCCCAAGCAGTCCGCTGACCACCGTCCCAAGTCCCCTGCGATGTGTTGTTACCCAGTGCCTGGAACCGACCTTCGGGGTCACCCACCCCAGAGTGTCCCCCCCCCCCCCCCCCCGCCTCAGGATGACGCTCACCTTGAACTGGTCGACTTTCTCAAGCTTCTCCAAGTCAGGGACCAGTCTCACGCCGTCTTCGAGCGTTTTCAGGAATTCGACTTGGAACTCGACCATCTCGGTGAGGTTTCCGAAGAGCACGTCCAGCTGGAAAAGGAAAATGGAGTCCCGACGTGGAACCCAATCCCAGGTCTTATTAGTGCTCTGGAATCTGACTGGCTTCTCAGTTCCGAGTTTTTCTACGAATCCTTGTCTGTGAGGATGGTCACCCCATCACCCGGGGGGGTGGGCAGGGGGCCATGAGCACCTCCTTCTTCTGCGAGCGAGCAAAGACTGGGACTTGAACAGGCCATGCTGTGACCAACTGGGGAGCATGGAATGGATTTAAAATGCTCTCAAGGGGCTGGAGCCATAGGGCGTTTGCATGTGGCCGACCCGGGTTCGATTCCAGCATCCCATATGGTCCCCCAAGCACCACCAGGAGCAATTCATGAGTTCAGAGCCAGGAGTAACCCCTGTGCATAGCCAAGTGTGACCCAAGATGCAAAAATCACTGTATCACTGTCATCCCGTTGTTCATCGATTTACTTGAGCGGGCGCCAGTAACGTCTCCATTCGTCCCAGCCCTGAGATTTTAGCAGCCTCTCCTTACTCGTCTTTCCCAACAATTTGAGGCTCTTTTCAGGGTCTGGGGAATGAGACTGTTATTGTTATTGTACTTGGCATATCGAACACACCACGGGTAGCTTGCAAGCTTGCAAGGCTCTACCATGCAGGCGGGATACTCTGGGTAGCTTGTCAGGCTCTCCGAGAGGTATATATATATATATGCAATAATTAATTAATTTAATTAAATGCTTTCAGTGGGACTATAGTCGTAGTCCAGCAGGAAGGGCATTTGCCTTGCACGTGGCCAACCCAGATGAACCTCCCCTACCAGGGCCCCCCCACTTACCTCATCTTGGGTGAGAAAAGTCTCCTTCTGAAGAGGTTTCAGGTATCTCTCCATGAGACAGTTCAAGTCCTAAGAGTGAGAAGAACGACTTGTTAACACAGCTGGAAAGCCCAAGAACACTCCAGAGGAAGAAAACGTGACTGAGTGGTGCTGGAGAGATGGTACAGTGGGGAGGGTGCTTGCCTTCCATGCGGCCCCACTGATGTTCAAGCCCCGATAGGTCCCCCCCACTGTCAGGAGTAATTCCTGAGTGCACAGCAAGGAGTAATCCCTGAGCATCACCGGGCCAGGCTCAAACTCCACCCACCTCCCACAAAAAAAAAAAAAAAGTGATGATGTCCTAAATGTGAATCCCCTGGTCTGGAAGGTCATTGGAGTCAACAAAAAAACCCAAAAATATGATGTTACAGCTCAGAAAGCTTTCCTATAAATATCTCAGGCTGTGCAGAATAGCAAGTAGAGACTCGGCAACCCCACTGTGACGGGAGGGAAGCAAGTACATTCTTTCCAGGACTGAGCGATCCTGGCCTTCAGTTTGCAATCAAACTTGATTTGCAAGAACACTTTATTTGGGGCTGGAGCGATAGCACAGTGGGTAGGGCGCTTGCCTTGCATGCGGCAGACCCAGGTTCGAATCCCAGCATCCCATATGGTCCCCCGAGCACCACCAGGAGTAATTCCTGAGTGCATGAGCCAGAAGTAACCCCTGTGCATCGCCGGGTGTGACCCAAAAAACAAAAAACAAACAAACACTTTATTTGAGATAGTTGGACATGAGCACTCTGGACAAGACTTGAGAGCTGAAAACAGATAAAGGTATACATACATACATATATATATATATATATATGATAACCTTCAGTACCTGTATTATAAGCCATAATGTCCAAAAGGAAAGAGAGGGGGGGTGGCAGGAGAGAATCTGGGGATATTGATACATTGGTGGTGGAGAATGTGCATTGGTGGAGGGATGGGTGTTAGAACATCATATGGCTGAAACTCAATCAGAAACAACTTTGTAACTGTGTACTTCACAGCGATTCAAAAAAAAAAAATCCCAATAACTTTATTTGCAAGTGGGAGGAATTTGATCCGAAATCCCCCATTTGCCAGCCCCTGCTTCAAAATCAAAACTAGACCAGTAAAACCATCACATTGTTTCGCATATAACTAAGGCTAACTCAATTATACAGTTACAGGAGCATATAATTATATGATTCTTATGGTGAAAGGAATTATGTAATAAATTATATAGTTACACCTATGAATTACACAGCAACAAGAATAGAACTGAAGGTCAGAGTCAGAGCAAGGGAGGATGCAAAGAAAACAGACCCCATACTTTTGCTTTTTCATTCTGTATTTGTTTGTTTTGGGGGCGTGGATATACCTGGCGATGCTCAGGGTTCACTCCGGGCAGGCTCCGGGGACCATATGGGGTGCTTGCTTAGAATCAAACCGGAGTCGGCTATGTGCAAGGCCAGGCCCCTACCTGCCATACTAGGTCTCTGGACCCCCATCTGACACCTCTGACTAGCCTATACGACGATGATACGTTTACTTTTTTTTTTTTTTTTTGCTTTTTGGGTCACACCCGGCAACGCACAGGGTCTACTCCTGGCTCTGCACTCAGGAATTACTCCTGGCGGTACTCAGGGGACTATATGGGATGCTGGGATTAGAACCCGGGTCAGCCGCGTGCAAGGCAAACGCCTTACCCACTGTGCTATCGCTCCAGCCCCAAGATGATACTTTTAAGCATTTCAAAAGGTGAATTTAACTACTCAGTAACATGAAAAGATTTTTTTTTTTTGCTCTTTTTTGGGTCACACCCGGTGATGCACAGGGGTTACTCCTGGCTCTGCACTCAGGAATCACTCCTGGCGGTGCTCAGGGGACCATATGGGATGCTGGGAATCGAACCCAGGTTGACTGCATGTGAGGCAAATGCCCTAACCGCTGTGCTATCACTCCAGACCCCATTAAAAGATTTAAGTCACAGAATTTGCTGCTCCCTGGAGGGGCCTGGAGGATGTCATGCTGAGTGAGAGAAAACAAAACACAGAATGGTCTCTCTCATATGCGGGACATAAAGGAACATAGTGGGGAATGATGAATACCCAAAGGCAATGGAAACAACAACAACAAAAAAACATGAGGGGTCTGGGGGAGGGAAGCAGCAGTGTTCAGGTGGGAGAAGGAGGTGGTGGGAAGGTGGGGAAGTGTCAGCAATGAAACCCTGTGAACAAAGGGACTGTAAGCCACAGTGCAAACACTTATTATAAAAGAGAAAAAAAAAGCATCTCTTGTAGAAGCAGACTGGTGGGTGGGAAGCAAGTGGGGGTAGGGGAGGGCCACTGGCGGAGGGCAGTGGACACTGGTGAAGCGTCAGTGTTGAGACAGTGCATGCTTGAAACCCAGTCAAGAATCACTTTGTTTGGGGCTGGAGCGATAGCACCGCGGGCAGGGTGTTTGCCTTGCACATGGCTGACCCGGATTTGATTCCCAGCATCCCATATGGTCCGCCATATGAGCATCGCCAGGAGTAATTCCTGAGTGCATGAGCCAGGAGTAACCCCTGTTACCACCAGGTGTGACCCAAAAATGCAAAAAAGACAAAAACAATCACTTTGTCGGGACTGTAGTGATAGCACGGCAGGTAGGGTGTTTGCCTTGCACGTGGCTGACCCGGGTTCAATTCCCAGCACCCCATATGGTCCCCCGAGCACCGCCAGGTGTAATTCCTGAGTGCAAAGCCAGGAATAATCCTGTGCATCGCCCAAAAGAAAAAAAAATCAGTCTGTAATTTCACAGTACCTTAAAAATAATTTTAAAAACTGAGCGTCATTTTAGTATTTGCACACCCCAGTCCTCACTACGATCTCCTTCCCCAGTCAATTAATTGCTCTATCAGCACATTGCAGCCAGGAAGTCCCCTCCCCTCTCCTTTCTCAACTGGCCCACGCTGCGTCCCCAGTGCCTCGCTACCAGAATATTCGCCATCATCGTCTTTGCCAGTTGACCCACGCCATCCCCCAGTGAGTCGCTCACAACCAGAATACTGGCCGCCATCGGTCCTTTCCAGCCGACCCCGCACAGCCGAGAAGAAATCGCTCTCAGAATCCATGTACTTCTGGGACACCTGAACATCTCAACCACGGCCCAGTTAGATGGCAGAGCCCGGAGACGCTCTCGTGGCGTGTCTTGGCGTTGCCACCAGCGCCCCTTCCCTCCGCAGAGGTGCCACCGCCCACCCCCCTGCCCCCCCACTGGCCGTGCCTACCTTCACGTAGGTCCGCTCCGTCTCCAGCAGCTCACAGATGACCTTGCGTAGCTTGTCAGCGTCCGTGAGCTGCCTCATGGTGGCCAGCTGCGGGCCGCTGGGGTCCTGCGGGGACGGGCTGGTGTCCGAGGAGCTCATCTCATGCAGGCTCCGGCAGAAGGCCGACACCTGTTCCGTGCTCTTCCGGGCGTGGGTGAGAAGGCAAGGCGGACAGGTGACTCTCTGGGCTCTTCCCGGGGAGGGAGCATCCCAGCGAGGCCCCGCCTCCCACCTGGCCAAAGGGGCTGCACACCGGGGTCTGCTCGCCGCTGAGTGGGCAAAACCCCCTGTGTGGACTGTCGCTAGAGCAGACCCGCAGGGCCTGGGAGGAAGCGGGGGGGGGGGGGGCTCTCTCCTGTCACACGGGGACAATGTGCTCAGAGAAGTCCAAGGACTTAAAGTCTGAGATGACATGGCTGCAGGGCAGAGGTATCGAGGCTGGGGTCTGAGCGGGGGCCCGAGCTCCATCCCCGACACCAAGTGGAACCTCAGCGCAGAAGAGAGGAAGCGTGGCTGGGCAGAGTCCGAATGTCTTCCCCAAAGAGAGGGGAGGAGGAAGAGGAAGAGGAGGATGAAGAGAAAGAAAGACAGATAGAGAGACAGAGAGAGAGAGAGAGACAGAGACAGACAGAGACAGAGAGAAAAAACGGGTTTGCTTCATGACACTGGGGCTTTAGTACTTCCAAGCAATCCTTGAACACACAGTGAATCCCGCTTGGCCTTACAGGCTTGAAAGGAACAACTGTGCCCACTGCCTGCCACTGCCCGGAGGGAACCCCCGGGTGGCCAGGAGCGCTGCGCCCCGGCAACTTTTCCCAAGCCTGCAGAGCCGCCCACACGGGCCCAACTGCCAACGGGTCACTGGCACCTTTGCCTCCGCGGAGATTTCCCCACTGCCCCAGCAAATGCCATGGCGGCCTGTCCCTGTGACAACAGATGATTGAAAACCAACCCGGAGGACCCCTGCAATCCCCTCAGCGGACCAGGGAGGCCTCTCGGCAGCTTCCGCCTTTAGGCAAGTGGCCGCTGCCACAAGGATTTCAAGAAGGGCCCGCTCCACCCACTTTGATTAAAATTTTAAAAAAGGGGCTGGAGCGATAGCACAGTGGGTAGGGCGTTTGCCTTGCACGCGGCCAACCCGGGTTCGATTCCCAGCATCCCATATGGTCCCCCGAGCACCGCCAGGAGTAATTCCTGAGTGCAGAGCCAGGAGTAACCCCTGTGCATTGCCGGGTGTGACCCCCAAAAAAGCCAATAAATAAATAAATTTAAAAAATTTTTAAAAAATCACTCAGTAGCCCCAAACAGAAAGTGCCCCCCATCCCCAACAGTCCCTGAAGCCACAAAGCACCCCGTTCTCTTACACACTCTAGATCATCCCAGCACCCCGGGTGGCGGCTGGGGAGGGGGAATGAGAGGGGGCAGTAAGAACGAAGTATCGCCCACTTGGTGAAACTCTCCCCTCGGGACTCTCACATGCCGCACTCGAATCAGGAAAATCCCAGTAGACACCCCCCCCCACCCCGTGCTTTCCCTCCTCGAACCCCGACTCACTGCCACATCAGCTGCACCCTCCACCAAGGCGGGGCATGAGGCCTCAGTGCTTCCGGGCCCTGGTGTTCCTTCCAGGAAACCAGGACGCTTCCCTTCTGCTTTCCCTTCTGGCTTGGGGGGCATCCCTGGCGGTGCTGACTCCCGGATGTGTGCTGAGGGATCCCTCCCAGGGAACCCGAGGCGGTGCCAGGGATCGAGCCAAGGCCGGCTGCACGCAAGGCAAGCGCCCTCCCCGCTGGGTTATGTGCTCTGGGCCCCGGAGTTCCTCCACTTCCCCACATGGGACCTGAGCTGCCGGCACTATCAGTGCTCTGAACGCACCTTGTCTCCGATGCCACCTTGACTTTGACCTTCAAGACCCACGTGACTCGCCTTTCTCCCAGGCCCTTGCCCGGTCCTGAATCCCATGAGGAACTGCTAAGCTTAGCATGCCAGGGGACACCACCCGCAAGCAACCCCCGGAGATTCCTGAGGGTTCGCAGCCCTTTCAGCCTTGGGTGGCCGCGCCAGGTGGCGTCAGGCTGGGAGGAAGAAGACAAAGAAGCGTCTGCAGGAGCCTCCCTGTTCTCTCATTCAAGGTCTGATGAACACCCCCCGCCCCCCCGCCTGCTCCGCAGAACTGGGTCAAAATGGAAATCATCGCTTTTTTACTGCCAATTACATGTTCCATTTAAAAACACAGGATGACAAGGAATGATGTGTGCGTGTCAAGGGGGGTTACTGCCTAGTAGAATCTTGGGGCGCGCAAACGGTTAACCGAAAGAGATGTTACCAAGTTTGAGAGGCCGTTTTAAGACAAGTATTGTGTGCCGCCCCCCCTCCAACATTCCACCCCTACAAAAAAAAGCCTTTGAAGCAATTAAGAAATGCAGGTTGATATTTTTTCCCTTTGTTTCAGCTCTCCAAGCTGGAGAGGTCGCAAACGACAAAAATGGCTCCGGCTTTGAACTTGTTCTTGCCCCATGACTGTGGTCCAGCTCCTCTGTGTCACAAGAATGGGTCGGAGACCAGGTAGTCCAGTGGGTAGGGTGCTTGCCTTGCCTTGCCTTGCCTGCCACGGGTTCTCGCCTTACACCACGGATGAGTCCCCACTGAGGGCCACCAGGGGTCACTCCTGAGCACAGAGTTAGGGAAACCACCCCCAGAGCACGGCCAAGGGTGGCTCCAAAACAAACATAAACCCTAGCGGTATGGGCGTTGTGGTGGGAATCCAGTGGTGAAGTGCTTGCCGTGCGTGTGTGTGGGGCCTGGGACTCAATTCCCTGAGCTGCGAACACATACGCGCTCGCAGGACAACACCAGGGCCTTCTCACCCATCTACTGGCTCAAGGTGAAATTGACATGCTCAGCCCCTTGGGTGAAATTGACATGCTCAGCTCCGAAGGACCTTCTCAAGAAGTGAGGCGCTCTCCCCGCTCCATCACCGCTCCATCACCGATGCCCGGGGCTCCCTCAACACATACGGGACCCCGAAGCCAGGAGTTAGCTGCCCCGGGGCCATTCTCCACATGCACCCGAAAGCCGAGTTTGCTGGAACTGGGACAAGGACTCCGGGTTGCTGAGGAGACAGTGCAGGTTTCTCCATGGGGAGAAGCACAAAAGCTTCCCTCAGCACACACGGATTGCTGGCAGGGCCCCAATCGGTCACTCTGGAAACAGGCGTTTGGAGGGGTGGAAGGCCGCCCTTGGGGGCCTTTGAAGGGCTCCAGCTCAAAGCGCCAGAGGAAGGCGAGCTGTCCTGCTCCCAGGCCCCCGAACGATCCCCCCCAGCAGAGGGCACTGCTGAGGCCACCGTGGCACTGTCCGGTCCAGGGCGGTCTTCCAGAGGAAGATGAAAAGCCCGCACAAAGAGGGCGCCCGGAGAAGCCTGTTCCCGGCACACGGCCGCGCCAGACGCCCAGCTGTTCGAGCTCGGCCTGTTACGCAAGCACGAAGGGCGACTTCTCTCTGCCTCTGAGTTCAGAGTTCTAAAACGGTCCTCTGAGACTGACCGATTTAACACATCCCACGGGCTTGAAAGAGGGGGCCCAAGTGGCCTCAAACCTCAAGCTGTTATCTGGGCTCCGGGGGAGACAAACGTGTAGGAGAGGACCCCATCGCCTCCCGGGCCGGGTCCAGAGAGGTGACCCTGGGGGTCTTCCTCACCTCTGCCACCCTCCTTCTGGGGCACCTGGGGAGAGGACACCATCGCAGTGGGAAGAGGCTTGTCCACGGGGTGTCAACTCTCAGATGACCAAACGTCAAACCTCGGGCATATTCCGCTGGGCACATGATACCCTCAAAAAAGTTTCTACTTATTGGGGCTGGAGCGATAGCACAGCGGGTAGGGCGTTTGCCTTGCACACGGCCAACCCGGGTTTGAATCCCAGCATCCCATAGGGTCCCCTGAGCACGGCCAGGAGTAATTCCTGAGTGCAGAGCCAGGACTAACCCCTGTGCATCGCCGGGTGTGACCCAAAAAGTGGAAGAAAAAAAAAAGTTTCTACTTATTTCGCTTAAATAATCCCTTGCCCCAGACACACTCAACCTTCTTTGGCAGGCGTCAGCCACGGTGAGGGGAAGTCAGCGGCCACTCCCCCCCACCCCTGAGCCCACCCCAATCTCCTTAAGGAAGCGGAAATAATGATCAAAGCGTCTCAAAGTTGGGAGTTGGGCGGCAGGGTGTCCTGTCTGCATCCATCCGCGTTGGCTGACGACCACAGTGCTTACCCTCCCCCAGCCTCCCCTCACCACCAAATCCAGGGTGGAAAAGACCTGCCCAGACCTAAAGCATAGACACCCAGAATCACAACATTCAAAAGAGGGGGAAGACCAAGCAAACACAGTGTGTCAAAGACACAAAAGCCATCATCAGCACACATCCCTGGCAGTCAGAAGCTTTCTTAAAATCAGTCATTTTGTAAAGAGTCTTCGCCTTCTCCCATCCCGCCCTGATGCTCCACCCGGTGCTGAAAATCTCTCCAGTATTATTAGGAAGGGACTGGGGGCCGAAGGGATTGGAGCTAGGGGAAGGAAAAGACGCATAATTACTTTCCTTTGGAAAGGGAAAACAAGGCCAGGCCAAGTCCGGCACCCTGGGCTAACAAAAGAGAATCCAAAGTGGAAAAGGGGGGAGGGGGAGGGACGGGAGGGGAGGGGAGGGGGGAGCTCACCAGACTGAGGGTCCCCGACCCAGGGTCACCACCGGACTTGTCACCGCTTTCCATCCTGGCTTTGCGCTTTATTTTCCACAAGGCGGACATCCTCGGGGCCGCCGGTCTCCCGGGGATCCTTTACCACCTGCCGTGCTCGGCGGAGAAGTTTCTTAAAATACGGCGGCGGGCGCATCCAGCGCCCGGGCGCTCCGCGGCGGCGGCGGCGGCGGAGGAGGAGGGAGCCAGCATCGTCTCGGGCGCGGCTGCGCTCGGGCGGGGGGCCGGCGCCGCGTGAGACCCACCGGGCCGCAGGTGAGACCCACCTACCTACCTAGGGGCTCGCCCGCTGCCTGCTCCAGCGCCAAGTCCCGCCCGCGAGAGCCCAGCTTCCCTGCCCAGGAGCGCGCCCCTCCTCGGGGCGGGTGGCAGCCAGCAGCCGCGCCGCCGAGGTGGGACACCAGGCTGGGATTCCACCTGGCCGATCACCCCCGCCCCCCCAGTTCCCAAGAAGGCAGGGTCCAGCCGTATGGGAAGACAAAGCACCGAGAGCCTCCCTCACCCGCAGGAGTGGGACTCTTCCCCCGGCACGCCGGGACCAGCTGATTGGCCAGCATCCCCGCCTGCCCGGGAGTGACTCTTCAGCCCGCCCCGCACTCAACTTTGAAGCTGACCCTTCAGGGGGTCCAGGGGCTGGCACGGAAGCAAACGCAAACAACCAACCAACCATATTTCCCCCCAAACTCTTCCTAGTCCCACCCACCCCGCTTTAAAAAAAAAAAATTCTATTAATGCTTGTTATGCAAGCAATTCCTAGAACATTTTCTTTTTTTTTTCTTTTTTTCTTTTTGGATCACACCCGGCGATGCACAGGGGTTATTCCTGGCTCTGAACTCAGGAGTTACCCCTGGCGGTGCTCAGGGGACCACATGGGATGCTGGGAATCGAACCCGGGTCGGCCACGTGCAAGGCAAATGCCCTCCCTGCTGTGCTATCACTTCCAGCCCCCCTAGAACATTTTCTTTAAAAAGTGGGTTTCTGAACGGCAGTGGTCTGAAGACTCTTCTGGAAACACTGGAGAAGCAGATCAGGGCTGAGAGAGCCTGGAATGGCCCAGGAGCCCCTTCCTCGGTGACTGAGGCCAGAGGAGAGCCGGCAGGGCCAACAGCAAGGAGGAAGGGTCACCCACGGACAGAAGCGGAAGGAGGTGGGTACAGGGACAGAGGGCACCACACAAATCCTTGCAATGCCTCCAGTGTGTGTGTGGCGGGGGGGAGGGGCAGGTCCACCCCGACTCTGAATGTGCCAATCTGCTGCCTCCATTGCTAACACGAGCCCAACAACACAACAGGCCCCTGATTACCTACTCACCTCAAAGGCTTGGGGCAGCCAAAATTGTGATTTTTTTTTTTTAAAGCATCAAAATAATCATAACAAAACTCCCGACAAGGGCTCTCTCCAACCCCCAACTTTTGTAAAACAAATTTAGCAAAAATACTTCAGAAACAACAACACAAAATCACTGTGCCCTCACAAACATTCAGTCAGGTTTTTTAAAAAAACTTGGTGTTTATTTTTGTTTTAGTGCTGCACCTGGTGATACTCGGGGCTTACTCCTGGCTCTGCACTCAGGGGTCACCCCTGGCTGGCTTCGGGGACTATACAGGACGCCAGGATTGAACCTGGGTCAGCAGCATGCAAGGCAAGTGTGTCGTATCTGTTGTACTAAGTCTCCAGCTTTCAGGATTTTGGAAAGGACTATTGCCTTCACTTCGTTTAGTGGGTTCGCTTATTTGTGTTTCTGTCTCTACACCCGCCCTCTTGCCTTTCAGCAAGGCTAACTCATCCTTCCAGGTTTAGGCAGCAAAGAGCTTAAAAAAAAAAAGTGTTCTGTTTATTCTTAGGAGTGCTAGCACAGCAGGTAGGGCATTTGCCTTGCACGTGGCCGACCCAGGTTCAATTCCTCTGTCCCTCTCGGAGAGCCCGGCAAGCTACCTAGAGTATCTCGCCTGCATGGCAGAGCCTAGCAAGCTCCCGTGGCGTATTCGATATGCCAAAAACAGTAACAACAAGTCTCATAATGGAGACATTACTGGTGCCTGCTTGAGCAAATCGATGAACAAAGGGAAGACAGTGCTAGAGTGCAGTGCTATTCTTAGAAAAGGTCTCAAACTATATAAGACCTAGCTTCCCACACCCTCTGCCCCCAATAAAACCTCTGGAGAAGGACTGAGAAAGATTATAGGGAGGGAGTAACCCCTTCTTTCGGCTAACTGGGGCTCAATCCCTGGCCATCACATATGGTCCCCTAAGCACCACCAGAGTGATCCCTGAGCAATGCCTCCAAAAAAAAAAAGAGCATTTGGGGGTAGGGGGGAGTTGTGGGAGGGCGCGGTTTGGCCATACCTGTCAGTGCTCAGGAGTTATTCTGGCTCTGTATTTAGGAATAGGCCTCGGTGGTGCCAAGGGTTGATCTAGAATCAGAACTTTAGTTTGCCAGGCTAGCACCTAACTGCCTGTACTATCTCTCCAATGCCTCAAAGGGGGGAAAAAAGTGTCTTAACCTTAAGACATCATGAGATAATATACTTGCTCTGGTTTTAACTCCTAATATATATATATATATGTTTTTTATATATATATATATATTATATATATCCAGAGAGCCTGAGCATTAGAAAAAAATGTTTATTTTAGGTTTTAAACCTATAGTTTAGGTTTTAACTCATAACATATATATATAATATATATTATATATTATATATATCCAGAGAGCCTGAGCATTAGAAAAAAATATTTAGGATTCACAAATGAATGTGGGAACTGAGCAGCAGTCTGCAGAGAGGCCTCCAGGCCTTGCCCAGGCTCAGCAGGGAGCCTCGGACGGGAGAAGGTGTCCTCCTTCCACCTGGCCCCTAGGAATCCCGCCGGCGGCAAACTTCCTGAACCCAGCAGAAAACCCAGGTACGCAGGACCCATGACAGCAAACTCCAGGCCTCTAGGGCTCGGGGACAGGCCAGTGCTTCCCATCTCCCCTCCCCTAAGGGGTCCCGGCTGTCACGCCCACTAACTGCCCCCGGGTGCCATTTAAGCACATTCACAGCCACGATCCCGAGACTCACAAATGAATCTCGGAACTGAACAGCTCGCTGCAGGGATGCCTCTGGACCCTCATTATTTAAAATTTGAGAATTCCAGGAGCGGGCGGAAGCGGCTGTGCAACGTCGCATGCTATTCATAACAAGCAACACAAAATAAAAAATTATCTAGCATCTGCCTGTTGGGCAGGCTTGAGTGGAAATAGTGGTGGTGGGAAAATTCAAAATAGGGGTGGTTGGGACTGGTGTTGAAATACTTGAATGCCATCCATTATTGTGAACAACTTTATGAAAATTAAATTTTAAAATATTTAGGTGACTTATATGTTTTTAAATATTGAACACCAAAATATTTTTTGGGTGGTATTCACAGAATAGTTAACACAAGGGATATTTATAACCTCACAATACCATTTCTGGGAATATATCCCAACAGTGCAAAAAGCCACAGTAGAAATGACATCTGCACCTGTATGTTCACTGCAGC